>NW_027507758.1:22879477-23085143 GCF_037356315.1 Lithobates pipiens
GTCCCCATTCATACACTAGGGCCAATTTTGGACAGAAGCCAGTTAATCTACCTCCATGTCTTTGGTTTGTGGGAGGAAACCGGGAGTACCCGGCGGAAACCCACGCAGGCACAGGGAGAACATGCAAACTCCAGGCAGGTATAGTCATGGTTGGGATTTGAACCACTGACCCTTCTTACTGCTAGGTGAGCGTGCTACCCACTACACCACTGTGCCGCCCAAATTTGAAGGGCACAGTGAGGCTGCATTTGGTGGGCACAGTGAGGCTGCATTTGGTGGGCACAGTGAGGCTGCATTTGATGGGCACTGGTGAGGCTGCATTGAGCTCTTGCATCAAGTCTGCAGTCTCTGTCCATCTCCTGTAGCATGTGTGCAGTCTCTGAGGGAGTCTGGAGAGGTGTCAAAAGTGGGAGCACCGCCGGGATGGGGGTCATGGGGGAAGTCTGACTTGTGTGGACTGTGGATAGGAGACTATAGGTTAAAACCTCCAAGCTGGAGCCGACTGACTAAGCCCTGCACAGTGCACCTGAGAGGAGGTCAGTGAAAGCACCGCCAGGCCAGTCGGGGGTCACTGATGTAAGGGGGGAGTGAATATGATAATGTAAGGGGCACTGATCTAAAGGGTTTCCTCCTTATATTAGTAACCCACCCCCCTTACCTTAGAGTATTCTTTCTGCAGAAGGTGGTTCCCCCCCCCCACGTTCTGAGTTTCTGGGGTCCCCATTGATGATTGATCACTTACCACTATTAACTGGAATTTGAATATATATATATATATATATATATATATATATATATATATATATATATATATATATATAAAGCCTATGTGATTTCATATCTATATCTAATACTCTCTTCATCAAATGTGCTTTAAATGTATGGTTTTTCCCCTTTCATGAACAAGAAAATAATGCCGTTATGCTGTTGGGCTGGTATAATAATGCTGTGAGGCTGGTATGAAATTTTTTCCAGGGCTGGTTTTGAAAGCATGGGCGTCCGCAAGGTTACTCAGGTGGCTGCGTACCATGCACATATAGCCTAGAGAATGTACATCTTTTTACATTGCAATACATCTGTTGTTGCCATATTTTTATCTTTATGAAAACAGCCAATACAGTGACAATATGAGATCAAAATATGGCCACAACAGATGTATTGCAATGTAAAGAGATGTACATTCTCTAGGCTATATGGGTATGGAACACAGCCGCCAGAGTAACTTCTAATACAAAGTGAAGATGAATTATCTGTTATATAACACATATGTATTACCAGTGTAAAGATTTTCATGATATTGTCGAAAAGGGGGCGGAGCATGAGTGGCCTTGAAATGATGCCCCCCCTTGGAAAAAGTTCTGCGGACGCCCATGGGGGGGAGCTGTACCATATACAAACACATGGAGGGGGGGGGCAGTACCATAAATTGAGAAGGTTGGGGCTCTGTAGCATATACACAAAAGTGAGGGAACTGCAACATATATTGACAGAGGGGCAGCTGTTTTATAATTCACCACTGTGGGGAGCTGTACCATAAGCAAAAACATGGGGGGGGGGGGGGGGGGGGAAGAGACTGCGGGACACTCACATGTAATGCTGTCAGGAATGAAAGCTGTAACAGGCCTTGGCAGAATCCTTGCTGTAAAGAGAGTAAAAATCGCGTCTGCTGACCAAACATCTCCTCCATGGCTCGTCTGAGAGCCATATATATGGAACAGAAGCGAGGCACCAGATCCGCATCATTCCACGACCTCTCCAGAAAGCGTTGCACCTAGTACACAAGCAAAGTTACACCTGGACAGCCCCAGATCCCTTTCCCCCCCCCCCCCCCCTTTCCTGAAAGCACTGCACCTACTGAGAGCCACTTACCTGCTGCTGAACCACCCCCTGCCAGCACTGAGCCATCTCAGCCATACTTCCCATCCCACAGCTGAAGGTGCTTATGGGCGCACTGGTGGAGCTGCGGTTCTTCCCATCTGTAGGAGGTGACAAAAGTTAGCAGGGTACAAGTCTGCTGTGTCATCTTTTCTTTTACATGGAGAACCTACCCACCCCACTCCATATAAATCAAAACATTATTTCCAGTTACAATCATAGGGTCCAAAGGCCCAGAATCCTACAAATAGTGGCTGTCAGGAAGACATGGAGTCTGGCATGGGTCTCGGGAGGACATCAGGTAGTACACCATGTGCAGTGAACTCACTAGTTTTACTGGGTGGTTTCAGCGCAGTGGTGTCCGGTGGGCTGGTGTCCACATGGACTAGGAGATGGGTCAATCTCCGCACTCGAGAATTAAAGACGGACAATCGTGACTTGGGTTGCCGAGATCCCCGACTGATCTCCAGGTAACGTGTGAGGAGCCACCCAAGTGGACTCACCCCTCCAGAATCTGGAAGAGAGAAAAAATAAATAAAAAAAAATATTCGCCATGCCATTACCAGACCTGGAGACAAACACTGGAGTTTTCTCCCAGTATTCCCTGTACCTGGGGTAGTAATACTCTGCACCAGAGGAGAGATCAGCGCCTCCCAGCACGTTCGGCCCAGAGCCTGAGCTGCCTCATCATCGGGAAGAAAACGGTCTGCAAACTCCTGCTCATGTGACAATGCCCGGTTCAGCCTGCAACACAAATACCAACATGAGTGCTAAACCACAACAATCCTAAACAGAGACCATATTGTAATATCACAACACAGCAGTCAAAACACACTATGTGGAAAAAAAATCATCACTGCAACAGTACAATGACAATAAATCATAAATCATAAGCTGGATAAAGACAAGTCCACTCCACCCACTCCAGGATTCAGTAGATCTCATGCCAGGATTATGAATGGAGAAGACCAGAGAATGTTCAGGTACATTAGAGGAGTACAGAGGAGACCAAACTCCAATCACATATATCCATACAACACACAGCTGACAAATCACAAATGGGGGGGGGGGGGGGGAGCAGGGGAAGGTCCAGAGAATCAAAACAGTATACCTAATACAGGCTTGTCTTCTCCTGGCGGGTTTCCCTGCTTTCCGCCACCCCCCCCCGCGATGGGATTCCCCTGTAAACACTGTCTGTGTCGATGGGGAAATCATGCAAATATCTTTCCTACAGCTCGTGTTTGGAAGAAAGACATTTGCACAGTCTATAGGGGTTTGGGGGAGTCTCCAATATTACAGGACACAATATTGGGGTGGGAAATTTATAGAATTATAGTCAATATATTGGTGTCTCTGGTATTGCAGATGGTATATCAGGTTTGTTGGGGGGGGGCGGGGGGTGTCTAGTTTTACAGACAATAAATCAATTAAGGGAGTGGGGGGTGTCTTGTGCCAGTAATAGCACATAGTCTACAAGTTTATATCCAGTTAGTGGTTATGAAAGCAGCATGGCTCACCGGCTGAAGAGCTGCAGCAGGTTCTCTTTCTTGTCACGGATCTCCTGCCCCCAGCTATGTGCTCTGCTGGTGTAGAATAAGAAGGTTCTTCTACAAAGTTGCTCCTTAAACACTGGCCAGAAAGTTGGCTTGGGCCCTAGTATCTCAAGGCCCCGCACACGCGTGTCAATACCACCCTGCACATGTTAAAGAAAAGCGAGACATTATAACTTTTACTCCCAGTAACACACTCTCCTCATTGCCACTGGTCACACCATACACATGCTTTACCTGCTGACATCGCTTTATCTTAACCTGAATGATGGGCCAGAAACGAGTGACATTTTCCACGAGAAGTACGCGTCCGGCTGTGCTGGCGATGTTCACCTGGTTACAAATAACACAGCCATGATTACCACATTGCCGCGTAACTCCACCATCTAAAGTTGAAACCAAACCTGGAAAATCAGATGCTTAGTTTCCGAGGTTTCCAAGTTGAAAGGATTTCAGTATTACCAGCAGTATACCTGGATTATGGCTGGAGGAAAGGTGGCAAAAATAAGACACAGAGATGCAGTTCCCATACTAATTTTACAACATCCTAAATATCCGATCATTGCTGGTCCCTTGTGTCGCCCCGTACACAGGGGACCTCCTGCTGTCTTGCCAGAGGGAGATCCTCTGAGCCTCGACTACTCTTGCAAACTTTTTTAAAGCCAGGTTCACACATGTGCGGGGCCATGCTCCCCCCGTTTGCTCGGGCATGACAGCCCATTTATTTGAATGGATTGCCATGCCCCGTGAAACGCAGGAAAGTCGCCCTTGCACTACTTTGGAAATCGCAGCCCGCACGGAAACCTGCAAGTACAGCAAGGTTGCCAGTGTATGTGCGATTCCCAGTGTGGGGTGACATGCCATTAGGATTAATGGCCCTGTGTTTCACTCTGGGGGTGGTTGCAGCTGCAGGAATTTGTGCTGGTCCCACAGCGGCACCACCAGCACAGGTGTGAATCTAGCCTAAGGGCTTTGTCCCTTGCCCTTAAAGTTCAGAATGTATCACTTACCGCGTTCAGCTCCGTGTTAATGTTCGCTGGGTTCTCTCCTCCCATAACCACCACTCGGGCTGGCATATAACTAGAGTCCTCACTGGCTACAACAATCGTTAGCTGCCTGCAGGGGGCACAAACACATTCAGCATTCTGGCATGCAAAAAATGTCCGACACAGAAAATACCTTCCCCATTCGCACTCACCGGATCACCACCCCTCGGTGCATGTAGACGTTGATATAATGGGATCCAGTGCTTCCGCTCGACTCCCAGTATGATTTTGGGTTTCCATCTGTCAGTTTGTTGGCACGGTGAGGATTGGAGGAGACTTCCATCTTCTCCCAACACTTGTCCTCCTTGACTTCCACACTAGATCCTACACACAGAAAGGACAAGTCACTGTGAGCCATTAAACAGATTTAGCAGTAAAAACACAACCCATGATGGTATATAATTTTCAACCATCTATAAGACCCCCAAATCCCTCCTCTATACTTAAAAGCATTTAAAAAGATCAAGATCTGTGTTTCTGAATGCTTTTGACCTTCAAAAAAGGTAATCGATGGATTGCATTGATGGTTTCCAAGTAAACCAGAAGTGCTTTCCGGGTTACTATTACAAACAGCCGATCAAAGCTGATCTTGGCTTTGCTCGGCTGTCCGGCTCTGTCGGTTGGTAGCCTGGGTCTCCGGATGGGATGGGATGGGAGAACCACTATAAAACGATGCTAAAAAACCCTGCACCTGCAGGCATCATCACTGTATGAGGGGAGGTCAATAAGTTCTTACACTCACCATGATCTAGGGATCTGAAATTTTGCAGATTTATAGGTGGATATCTTACACCCCTGTTGTGAATTCATGAAGAAATTTAACATTTAAATGTAATTTACATTTAATATTCACTGGCAGAGATGAGAGATTTCAGTAGGCCTCAAAAAGTGGATGAACTATAATTTTGATATTATTGAACCGTTACCCTTTTGGAGACCTTTTACATGATCTCACACTTGCACCATGCATGAATACATATTTTTCCATTCACGAAGATCCCTACTCCTTGGAACTCGGAGGTCACACAAAGTAATTCCTCTGTAAGAGAATCCATGTTGAAAGCCACGGCAGGCATCTTAACAATCCTGGTAACCAACAATCCAGACTAGTAGCCATTTGGAATGGGTAAATATGCCTTGTTCATTAAATCTTCTCTTCAATATTAATGTATTGAATATTCTACTATTGAAAATCGTTCTCCCGAATCAATAACCGTCTTTTAGATTTTTTTTCTCTAAAATTTAATTTTTCACTATAAATTTTTTTTGCAAAGTTGCCAATTTTATTGACAAACATCTAATTTATTTCAGATTGTTAACCACTTACTTACCTGCAGTATAGCAACAGTTGGACGTGTGAAATACAGACGTTCTGTTTAATTGTCAATTATCCAAAGGTTATTGATTCTACCAAGAAGTGATAATGGTGATAAGTTCAAAGTACTGGACGCCCATTTTGTGGGCGTTTCCATTAATTGTCAAGGCGTTCATGTGACGCAATCGATATTTTAATTTCATGTAAATATTTGTCTTTTGTCAACCAATAAATGTAACTATTTTGTATGATCACTTGTCTCTGAATAAGTTTCACATGAATAGACTGTGTCATATAGATTGATTTTGTATCTTAAAAATATCTTCGTTAAAAATTAATTAATACTGTGCGGGAAAATTTCCTTAAAAAGCACAACACCGTTTTCACACTGCTTGCGTTTTTCAGGCGCTACAGCACTAAAAATAGTGCCTGAATAGCGCCTGGAAAAAAATGGGCTCCATTCACTCCAGTGTGAAAGCCTGGGGGCTTTCACACTGGAGCGGTGCGCTGGCAGAGCATCACAAAAAGTCCTACCAGCAGCTTCTTTGGAGCGGTGAACTCATCGATCCTCCGCCGCTGCTACCCATTGAAATCAATGGACGCTTGCAGGGTTTAAAACCGCCCCACTAGCGGCCGAATATCGACACTAAAGCGGTGCTAAAAATAGTGCCGCTTTACTGCTGATGCCCTAGGCAGCTCGGTGTGAAAGGGTTCTTAGTAATATGCATGCCAATTTCTTGTTTTGTAGATCGTGGTGAATTATAGTTGGAGCCAAGAAAAATGGAGTAGGTGTCATGCCAGTCAAAGTTGAATACGAGCCGTGATTAGGTTCCTCCATCTTCAAGAGAAAACTGCCAAAATAATCCACAAAAGATGTCAACTGTGTATGGAGAGGATTGTCCCTCCAGCTGGGTATATCTGTGATCCTGAGACTAAAGAAACGAGTAAAACATGGAAACATGCTTGATCACCCACCCCAAAAAAGGCTAAGGTGTAACAGTCATCCAGCAATGGTCATGTTGTCAGTGTTTTGGGATTGCAATGGTAGAATACTGACATTTTACTTACAAAAGGGGCTACAATAGCAGGATCATAATACGAAAGCTACGGGATACTAGCAAAGAAAAAAAAAAAAAAACACACGACAAGGTTTCCTATCAAAAGGTGTGTTGCTGCTAGCTGACAATGCACTTGCACATTGAGCTGCAGAAACTGTCACTTTTGTTTGTAATTGTGGCTATAAATCTCTGCCCGATCCACCTTACTTACCTGACCCATTTGGACTTCTTCCGGTTCCAAATCTGAAGAAACATATACAGGGATGTATGATGAGGCAGTCATTACTGAAGATGATAGCTTGTTTTCCTCCAAATCAGCATACTTCTATGCAGATGGTATTAAAGGTCTGTTCCACAGATGTGAGAAGTGTGTAACCATTGAAGGTGGATATTTAGAGATGGAAGAGAATCAGTAGACAAAATTTCAGATCCCTAGCACATCTGCATCATGGTGAGGTTAAGAATTTATTGGCCTCCCCTGGTATAACCACCATAAGTCAAGCGACGTACGGGTATGTTGCTGGATGGGAAGTGGTTAAAGAAAGGTCCAAATAGACAGATGCATGGCCTGGTGTCAAGAGGACAATGATTTGGCAGCGTTTGGGTTGAGCGTGGAATGGTGGGGAAGAATCTCGGGATACCAAACACTCACCTTGACAAAGGTTTCTCAGAAAGACATCAAAGAATGGGATGTTGACCTGTTGCTGGCTGCGTCTGTGCTCTTCGATCTGTGTCAGAACCATCTGAGGGGGGACAATAAAAAAAAAAAAAAAAAAGTTTTCACCATAAACCACAACGGAAAGACGCCGTATCTTAAAACGGCACAGATACAACTATTAGGTAGGTGACAGCACAGATTCAGAGTCTTGGTACACACACCCTCCTTTATCCACTTGCCGACCGCAGCAGTTTGCAAGAGGTTTACCAGAATTATGAAAGTGATCTGAGCGGCCCATGAGCCACTAGAACACTTGCAAAAGTGGCGGAAGGGGACTTTTTTTGTTTTTTGTTTTTAAAGCAAAAAAAAAAAAAAAAAAAAAAGGGATTTTAATCTTTTGCTTTTAAAAAGTAAAACATTAGAAATTTGGGGTCTTTTTGACCTCTCCATAAAGAGGACCTGTAATCTTTATTTCTATTACAAGGGATGTTTACATTCCTTGTATTAGGAATAAAAATGATAAAAGTAAAATTAAAAATGGGACAGTGCCAATTTATTTATTTTTTTAATTAACGTGCCCCCCATCCCTCCGTGCTCGCATGCAGAAGCGAATACGTAGGTCGAGCTCACATATGTAAATGGTGTTCACATCACACGTGAGGTATCACTGCGAACACTGGAGCAGGAGCAAGAATTCTAGCGCTAGACCTCCTCTGTAAGGGCCCTTTCACACATACAGACCGTTCAGGTCTGCCTGTCAGTTTTTCAGGCAGACCTGAGCGGATGCTCCTTTCACCTCTATGGAGTGCTGGGTGTCAGAGGTGACATGTCCACTGACATCCGATCCGATAAATGCACATGGATGGAAACCCTATTCTCCCATCCGTCTGGCGGATCAGATGAAACTGGACAGGTGTCCGTTTTCATCCGATCCCCCATAGAGGAGAGCGGAGATCTGACAGGTCTGTCCCTGCAGAGTGAGCGGAGACGGACCTGTCATCCGCCGGCTCAGCGGGGATCAAAGGAGAGATCCCTACTGACCAAGCCAAGTCCATCAAAATGGAAAGCCACGTGTGAAAGGGGCCTTACTCTAAAAGTTAACCTGTAAAAAAAAATTCAAACATCGTCTATGGAAACTTTTAAACTACTGTAGTTTGTCGCAAATCTAAAAGCGTGTGCAATTTTAAAGGCGTGACATGTTAGGCATCCATTTAATTGGCGTAAAATCTTTCATAATTTACAAAAAAATAAATAAAAAATGTGGGTATATATTGTGTTTTGTTAATTCATTAAAGTAATTTTTCCCCAAAAAATTGTGTTAAAAAAAATAAATAAATAAATTTGCACCCATCTCTAGGGTTTGTACTAAAAATAAATAAATAAAAGGGGTAAGATCAGATATGTTTGTGGAGTTATACGTCGTTTTCTAGAAAAAAATACTGATTTAAACTTGGAAACAAAAAGTGACAGAAAAGGCTTGATCTTCAAGTGGTTAAACACAGCATGCACTGACAGAAACATGTACTCCGTCACCTTATAGTCAAGCCAAGAGCAGCACAGTAAGCAGATCGTAGGCTCACCTGGATGCAGCCAGCCAGAATGCTGGTGGCCATCTTCTGGTAAAGGCTGGAGTATTTCTCACAGTCACTCAGGAGGTCTCTCAGCTCTGGGGCCTGAATAAGGCCTGTGCTGTGCTTCTCCAGCACTTTACTCAGCGTGTCTTTGGCACCCAGCCGGCACATAACAACTGCACAGTCCTTGTTTGTAGAGGCCAGACGGTGGAGAAAGCTGACCACTTCCTGGAGAACCTAAACCAAACGAGTAAAGAGAGATGATGTATGGTATTGATGGATCAACCGTAGAACGACTCTCCAACAAAGCAAGACCAGCCCGACTGTCATCCGGCCTCTGAGAACACCGCCTGTGTGGCCGTCCCCATCCTCACCTCCTGATCACTGCTGGTGCTTCCCAGGGAGGTCAGACAAGGCTCAATACTCTTGTGCCAAGGAAGTGTATCCTCCTGATAGAAATCCAGGGACTTGTTCAGAATCCTGAGAATAGACAATAGTATGAAAATCCCAAAACAAATAATATATACGAGAGAGAGAGAGAGGAGAGAGAGGAGAGAGAGGGGAGAGAGAGAGAAGAGAGAGGGGAGAGGGGAGAGGGGAGAGGGGAGAGGGGAGAGGGGAGAGGGGAGAGGGGAGAGGGGAGAGGGGAGAGGGGAGAGGGGAGAGGGGAGAGGGGAGAGGGGAGAGGAGAGAGAGAGAGAGAGAGAGAGAGAGAGAGAGAGAGAGAGAGAGAGAGAGATCCTAATAAAGCTCTTCATAACACAGAAACTATATGGCCCATGGGGTCTTTTAACAGCACAAAGCCATGGATATTAATATTCCTTCCAATGTGGTAAGCGTCTTGAGGACAGGGACAGATGTAAATGTGTAATATATATCTGCGTAAATTGACAGCGCTATACAAGTACCTATAATAGATATTACACCCCACAAATAATCTTATGACCTCATATGGGACATATACACATTTTCAAAATTCAATGCTTCCTCCTCAGTGCTTGAAACTGTTGTAGTTCCAAATATTTGTGACAAATTATTAGTTTATCGATTTTTTTTTTTTTTTACGGAAAAATATGCAAACTACACTAAAGTTAAATTTAGTACACACAAATGCAATATACACACACACACACACACACAACTCAATTTTTGTGGTAAAATATAAAAAATAGATGAAATTATGCAAAAAGGGAAACCTGTCACGACAGCTTTGCTTGGCCCAGATGAGGTTCCCCTCCAGCACTAGAGGATGCCACTAAAACTCCCCTAGAAGTAGTACCGTTTATGGCAAGACATCTGTAAAATCAGTGCCCTCAGCTGTACACACAGCCCACAAACCAGTATGAGTCCGCTCGCCTCAACGCGTACATGTAGAAACCATACCTGTGCAATTGGTACTTTCACCTGCACATGCAGTGCCCACACTTGTACATGCAGCACCTTCACGGCGGGCTGTCATCCATAAACACAAAGCTCTTACATGCGCACACCTGCATGTGCATTGCTCTTACCTGTACACACACAGCTGCAGACGTTTCTCACCCCTCAGCTGCTCTAGACAGGAGAGGAGCTGCAGGTAGAAATTGTGGTCGGTTAGAAGTTGAGGAACATCACAACGTAGCGAGGAGACATCTTCACAGACACATCTTTCCAGAGAGGGGAGAATTTCCCGACACATCCGAATGTCTTTCAGACCACTCAGCAAAGATGAGAGATCCATTTCCTGGACAGCGAGCCCTGGAGTAGACTCTGCAAGAGATAAAAAAAAGGTACACACCACTGAGCACCCTTCCGCTAGAGACGGGGGCCGCCGCTGGGCACCCTTCCGCTAGAGACGGGCCCCCCCGCTGGGCACCCTTCCGCTAGAGATGGGCCCCCCCTCTGGGCACCCTTCCGCTAGAGACGGGCCCCCCCCGCTGGGCACCCTTCCGCTAGAGACGGGCCCCCCCCGCTGGGCACCCTTCCGCTAGAGACGGCCCCCCCCCGCTGGGCACCCTTCCGCTAGAGACGGGCCCCCCCGCTGGGCACCCTTCCGCTAGAGACGGGCCCCCCCCGCTGGGCACCCTTCCGCTAGAGACGGGCCCCCCCCGCTGGGCACCCTTCCGCTAGAGACGGGCCCCCCCCGCTGGGCACCCTTCCGCTAGAGACGGGCCCCCCCCGCTGGGCACCCTTCCGCTAGAGACGGGCCCCCCCCGCTGGGCACCCTTCCGCTAGAGACGGGCCCCCCCCGCTGGGCACCCTTCCGCTAGAGACGGGCCCCCCCCGCTGGGCACCCTTCCGCTAGAGACGGGCCCCCCCCGCTGGGCACCCTTCCGCTAGAGACGGCCCCCCCGCTGGGCACCCTTCCGCTAGAGACGGCCCCCCCGCTGGGCACCCTTCCGCTAGAGACGGCCCCCCCGCTGGGCACCCTTCCGCTAGAGACGGGCCCCCCCCCGCTGGGCACCCTTCCGCTAGAGACGGGCCCCCCCCCGCTGGGCACCCTTCCGCTAGAGACGGGCCCCCCCCGCTGGGCACCCTTCCGCTAGAGACGGGCCCCCCCCCGCTGGGCACCCTTCCGCTAGAGACGGGCCCCCCCCGCTGGGCACCCTTCCGCTAGAGACGGGGGCCCCCCCGCTGGGCACCCTTCCGCTAGAGACGGGGGCCCCCCCGCTGGGCACCCTTCCGCTAGAGACGGGGCCCCCCCGCTGGGCACCCTTCCGCTAGAGACGAGGCCCCCCCGCTGGGCACCCTTCCGCTAGAGAAAAGACACAGATGAGCAATATCCGCTAGAGACGGGGCACAGCTGAGAAAAGATGCTCGGATTGCTATCATTGCAAACTCCCATCTCTCTCTACAAAGCATTGTACATCAACAAATGAGATCACACGCAATTCTCACCTTTACTTTCAGCACTAACTTTCTCTTTGCTGTTCTTCAGGAGGTCACTCAGCTGTTTCTGCATTAAGTCATCCAGCCTCGCATACATGGAATTGCTGGAGTCCTCAGAGAAGATCTGGAGGAATGTGGACAACTCCAAACTAGACAACTGCTCAGACAAACCCTTATGGTTCTCCATAAGCATCCGGATGACCAGGATGCCATTGAGCACAGAGGAGAAACACCTGCCAGACAATAGACAGAGGGGAGGTCATCATTATTATACAGGATTTATATGGCGCCAACAGTTTGCGCAGCGCTTTACAACAGGAGGGCAGACAGTAGTTACAATTCAATGAGAGGAATCAGAGGGCCCTGCTCATTAGAGCATTATAAGCTGTATTAAAAAAATAAAATAAAAAAAAGGGGGGGGGGGGTTCATACTGAAACAGGAGCTGTACAAAGAATAAGGAAAGAGTGTTACTGACACAGGTAAAGTACGCAGGACTGAGAAAAGTCATACTAAAACAGATTTAGTACACAGAACAGAGGACAATAAAGGGCGGCACAGTGGTGTAGTGGTTAGCACTCTCACCTAGCAGTAGAAAGGGTCGCTGGTTCAAATCCCAACCATGACACTACCTGCATGGAGTTTGCATGTTCTCCCTGTGCCTGCGTGGGTTTCCTCTGGGTACCTCCCACACTCCAAAAACATGCAGGTAGGTTAATTGGCTTCTGTCCAAAATTGGCCCTAGGATTGTGGGCTCCTTGAGGGTAGGGACCAATGTGAGTGTACAATGTACAGGGATAGGGACAATTGTAGACACTCGGGTTGAACTGGATGGACTGGTGTCTTTATTCAATCTTACTAACTATGTAACAATCCTGACATACAAGACAGAGAAAGAACCATATTCATAAAGGTGCAGTACAGCGAAAGGGTCCTACTGACACAGATGCTGTACACAGGACAGAAGGGTCATACCATCACCGGTGCTGTACACAGGATAGATGAAGGGTCATTCTGAATGAAGGCCATCCGCCCACATATACAGATCTTATACACACACACACTAAATGACAAACAATATGCATCATCCTCACCCCTCCACACTTGTCATCTTGGCAATGGCACCAGGGATGGCCCTCAGGAGACTGCTGGAGCTGCCACTGGCCGCAGATCCAATACTGGAGAAGATCTCTTTGATCACCTGAGCATCCCCTGGATTTAGGATGTTACGTTTAAAGGACCCCAGAGGATCAGAACCATCCACACCAGTCAGCACCTTCAGGACCTGCCAGGAGTAAACAATGTTATCAGATGGAGGCGACAGTAGACACTTAGAATATGTTTAGGTTGGACTATTAAAGCTCCGCTTACCGCAAGTCCTATATGCTGGATGGCAGCAGAGGAGTTATGTTCCTGCATACACCCCAGCACAGCTCTCACCCCTCCTTCTGTGGCAAAGAGGACACGCCAGTCATACTTCAACATGACCAGGTATGTCAGCTGCAGACACATCACCACCAACAGCTTGTCCTTCGACTGCGATGTCTGAAGTTCCACCAGAAGCTTTACAATCTTGTCCCTAAATATCACAATATTTATTAAATCGATAATTGCATGCAAAAAGTGTAATTTGCTTGTGCCTTTCATTCTTGTGTGTTGAAGAAAAAGAGAAAATAAAAGTTTGACAGTTTGAGGTTTTGTAGTTAGTACCTGCATGACGTACGCCCCTCCGCCTTGATACCATGACCTTCTTCGCCAAGCTGTTGCTCCATGATCTGAACAATGAAGCCCAGGGCCCCGGCCCCACAAACATTCCGTTTCACCTTGTCCAACATCTCTGCCAACAACTCCAAACAAACTCTGGGTGAAGAGCCCCAGAAAGTGCCAATTCCTAGAAGAGCATGAATAATATGTGAGCAAGATCTCCCAACATCACTCTGCAGCAGCATAGATGGAATGGATGGACCACAATAAATCAGCAGTTTATCTGCTATGGCTTATGCGCTCTTATTGGCTTACCCCTGAAAAATAGGATTGTTGTCAGTGTTAATTTTGCCAGAAAATTTCGATTTAGTTTTAGTCTAAGCTCCTGTACACACGGTCGGCAATTCCGACAGAAAAGGTCCGATCAGATTATATTGTTGGAAAAGCCGATCGTGTGTGGGCTCTATTGGACTTTTTCCATCAGAAATTCCGACGGAAAAAATTTGAGAGCTATTGGCTGCTAGCCTGAACGTAGTCCCGTTATAACGAACGAAAGTCATCACATTCCCAACGATTGGATTTTCCGACAACTTTGTCCGACCGTGCGTATGCAAACACCATTTTCGGAGCAAAATTTCCAAAGGATTTTGTGGTCGGAATGTCCGACCGTGTCTACGGGGGCTTAGTCTTTGGATTAAAAAGGCATTTTAGTTTTAGTGCCATCTTAGTCTTCTGTAATTGTTTTAGCTTTAGTTGTATTTAGTCGACTAAATCGCCAGTACATTTTAGTCGACTAAAACTCATTTTAGTAATCTAAAAAATTGAATGGGTTCAATTAAATTATATTGCATTAGTTAACATTTCTCTTTTTTCATTTCTCATATCATCTCTCAATATCCAAAATCATTATATACTGCTGGAGTGAAAAATCTCATATTTTGATAACGCCTCAAGGACCTCTGAGGGAAGGCGAAACGCATTGACATTTTCTGGTTTGACGTTACTTCCGGTCTGTGGTTCGCATGCTGTGAACGGCTGCTTCCTGTATCTACAGCTCTATATCCATGCCCGTTTTTAACCGTCTTTTTATAAGTACCGATCCCTATGCGCATTAAATAAATTTTTATAACAGTACTTCACTCTTAGTCCATCCTCTTCATTTCTGGGTGCCTGTATATCCTGTTGAGAGCCTCCTATTGGCATCTATCATATGATGTTTACACCGATCCGCCATCTGATGTTTTGACACCAATCCACGTGTGTGGGACACCATTTACAAGCCTGAAGTGACCCCTGGACTGCCAAGCTGGGGGGGGGGGGGGGGGTCATCCTGTTCTGGCGAGTGGGGATGCAAAAGGGGGTGTCACCATACTCCCGCAAGTTTGTGAAGCATTTTTTGCACCTACTTCATTGTGGACTAACACTTCAGTTGCATTTATTTGGACTTTTTTGTTGATTTCACTTGTATTGTGTGTTGCGAGCACTGTATTTTTTTTTTATCCAGTGTATCTGTGTGTCCGTACATCCGGTATGGGCAAGCAGATGCACCGTCAGGAACAATCAATGAACTACCACGGCGCTCCAATCGGCCAGCAGCTGAAGCATTGGGAACATTACATGCTCCACCCTAAAAACAGGTGGAACATGTAACATGCTCCCAAAGTTGAATTTATCCTTTAACATGTCAGAAGGAACCATCTGAATTTCGATCAGTCTACTATGGGCAGGCTGGTTGTACTGAAGTCAATCCATCAAATCGACTTCAGCATAGCCAGCCTGTCTGGTTTCTTTTCAACCAATTGCTGCCGGCAGCTATAGCCACCAGCAGTGTGATCATTGTATTTTGATTGAGGGGAAGGCTTCCCGTCGGCAGAACGCAAAAAGAACAAATCAGGGTTCATGTGGGAATCAAGCATATTTTTCTCCCTCAAACCGTGGTTGAAGGAAAGAAATTTGCATATTGTATAGCCTGCTTTATAGTCAAAGATACCTTCAGGTGATTGGGCAGGTTTTTATTTTTATTTTTTAGCAAGTATTGAGAGGCTAACAGAGAGGGGAGGGTCTTTTGTCAAATACTTCAAGAACAGGATTTACAAGCAAGTCAAAAATACTAGAACGTCTCGAATACAGGACACCCCAGATGTTTTGGAACTACATTTCCCATGTTGCTCATACACTCTGCAGTGAGCATCATGGGAAATGTAGTTCCAAAACATCTGGGCTGCCAAGGTTCACCATCACTGGTCTACGATGACTGGGACATCCAAAAGCCACACAGCTGAGGGGCAGGCAATAATGCCAATAAAGGGGACATGTAGGTAAGCATCTTTGATGTTCACAGAAGCCAGAAAATACCCCGAAGAGACGTGATGTCGGCTTTGGTAGAGTCCGTGAGAAATTTCTACACCTGAATGAAGACATTAAAAGGGATTTGAGATCCAAAACGGGAAAAAAGCGCATTCTTTAGGCATGAATGCAGTGATAAGATTGTAGTAAAATCCTGGAAGTGTTGTGTCCCAGGATTTTTAAGGGCAATGACAGTTTGATCCAAAAGACCCGAGAAGGCTTGATGAAGATCTGCTAACCTGTGCAGTGACACAAGAAGGTGGGAGGTGAGAAATACTCAGGTTTGTAGCCCTGGAGCTAACAGCTTCTGCACCAAATATCAGAGACGCAAGCTGTTGAAGTGTCTGTAAGAGGTAACAAATGTCCCCCCACTACGGAAAATAGAGGTGCACCTTCATGCAGAGGAAAGGTTGTCTCAGGATCTGGTAGACCGAGTGTCGGGTCTTTTGGGTGGATGGGGAAGTCAAGCATGGAGGGTCTTGACAAGGAGATTGAAAGGGGTAGAGAAACTTGAAGGAAAAATGGAATTACGTACCGGTAATGTCCTTTTCCAGGAGTCTTTCAGGACAGCCACCTTTGAGAGACACTGGCTCCTCCCCTCTTAGGAAACACCGCTTTCATTTTCATGATTTAAGCCTCCTCCTCCCTTCGTTCCTCAGTTCTTCCAGAGTACCTCCGGCCAACTGGGGAGACACAAGAACACGTCAAATAAACAAACCTTTAAGTCTTACCTGACGGCCTCATGTAATGAGTTCCCGATGATCTGCAAAAAACTTGGGTGGGAACCGGTGCTGTCCTGAAAGACTCCTGGAAAAGGACATTACCGGTACGTAATTCCATTTTTCCCCAATCGTCTTTCAGGACAGCCACCTTTGAGAGGATAAGCGAGTACCCTGTCTTAGGGTGGGACCTACTGCTTGCAGCACCTTGTGACCAAAGGGCTTGGTCTTTGGCTGAGAGAAGATCCAATCTATAGTGCTTCACGAACGTAGAAAACTTGAACCACGTTGCGGCTCTACAGATCTGTTCAGGAGACACACCAGCCCACATTGTCTGCGGAGTTGCCGCTGTCCTGGCTGAGTGTGCTTTAATTCTAACTGGAGGCTTTAATACCCCAACCGCGCAAGTCTGCCCAATGGCTGACCTTAATCATCTGGTTAGCGTACGTCTAAAGGCTTTGGAACCCTTCCTAGCCCCTGGAAGTAACACCAAAGGTAAATCAGACTTCCTGAACTGGCTTTGTGTAACCAAAATAATGAAGGACACGTCCAAGAAGATGTGTCCTGTTCGCTCACTGGTTTTGAACGAAAAATAGGCAGCATAATCTCTCGGACTCTCTGAGGATTAGAGACTACCATTAGGTAAAAAGGCCAGAATGATCTTAAAAACTGAATGGTCTGGAAAGGGAGTGCCTTAACAGAAAGGGTTTCGAGTTTACTCACTTTCCTTGCCGCAGTGATCGCCACAAAAAACACAGTTTTGAGAGTGATCAACCATAACCAGCCAGATTCCAATTGCTGAAAAAGGTTCCTTTGTGGGAACCTGTAAAACTAATGAGTGACCCCGACTGGGAAGGGGGCGACCAAAGGCTTGGTCTTTGCCTACTTAAGGCTCTAGGAACCTTACTATACCAAGGTCTGATGTTAGATGTCCTTCCAGGAATACGCTAAAAGCGAAAACCTGACTCTTCAATGTTTATGGGGCTAAACCTTTATCTGCCCCTGACTGCAGGAACTCTAGAACGGCTACAAGGCTGTGCACATTGAAGGAGTTCTCTGAGCATCAGCTGTTGAACCGTCTCCATACCTTCAAGAAAATGGTCTGAGTTTCTATTTACCTGCAATTCAGAAGAGTGGCTATTAAACAGTCTGAGACCTCTTTGCCCTTCAGCAATTCCTTCTCAGTAGCCAAGCTGCAAGAATCCACCTGGGGACCGCAGACTGGACCCTGGGAGAAGGGACACTCCTAGACCGGGAAAACCCGGGGGGGGGGGGTTCTACTGACAGGCCCTTCAGAATGGAGAACCACGGCCTCCTGGGCCCAAGAGGTGTGATTAGAAAATAGGTAGTAAACTCCACCTGAAAACTTCCCTGACCCTGCAGGAATCAGAACGGGAGGGGAGAAAGCATAGCACTTAGAGAAACCCTAACTCTGTGCTTTAGTGTGTCTGCTCCCGACCTCCCATCTCCCCTGTTCATGGAACAGGAGATGGCTTCCTTTGCGTTTTCCCTTGAGAAAAAGAGAGGTCTATGCAAGGAATCCCCCAACTCTGGGTGATCCATTCGAAGAACCTCCTGCTTGAGAACCTGGTTGCTCTGAGGAAATCTAATATCAGGATTTGCTCTCCTTCAAGACAGATCACTGAAAAGACAGGATTTTAATATTCGGCCCATCTGAGGATGGCCTTCGCCAGGACCCATAAGGATCCGCTCCAGGAGTCCCCGTCCTGTCGACGCAAGCCACTGCCAAGGGATTGTTTCCATGACTCTTACACGAAGTCTCCAGAGAACTCTGAGAGGTCCTGAGAACCAGATCTACTGTTCTCAACTCCCTCCAATTTGAGGATCTCTTAGATTCCTTCCTGTACCAAACAGGAGTCTAGGTGTGTACCCTTCTAGGTCTTGTAACAAACGTGCTCCCTTTCCCAAAGGGACCTCTTTACCTGAGTTGGAACCAAAGAGTCCCAAGACCCCTGACTGTGGTCCCAAAGCTTCAAGATGAATAGTTTACAGAGGACGGTAACATGACCCCGTCCACTGAACTGCTAGGAGCGTGGCTGTCAGTAAACTCAACCTGCCTAACTGAGTTTTTGACAGTTGCCCTGGAGAAACAACAGTGCTCTGTCTATCTTCTGGATCTTCTCCAAGGAGGGAAGACCTTTTGTTCTGTTGAGCCCAGCACCTACCCCAGGAAGGTGACCCCCTGGTAAGGAATTTAAGTTGGGTTTCTCTAGGTTCAGAGGCCAACCCAGGCTCACTAACAGGTCTTTTGTTACCTGTTGATCCCAAATCGACTGCGTCAGAGAAGGTACAAACCGGAGAAGATCTTCAGGACACACGATCACCGAGACTCCCCTGAGACGCAGGAATGCCAGAACTTCTACCATCACTTTGGTGAAGATAGGAGGAGGAAAGGGATAGCCCAAAAGGGAAGTGCTTTGAACTGAATGTGTAGCACCCCTACAGAAGTTATCACTGCCAGCCTAAGGAAACGCTGGTGGTTCTCTGCAATGGGAATATGCAGGTATGCATCCATACTATCCATGCCCTGAAACAGTTTTGGTGGAAGAGGTGCCCTCACCCAGTGACCAAAACCAACGAAAGCCATCTGTAGGTGACTAAGACACACAGACGTTTCAGGTTCAGGATGAGCCTGAACTTTTTTCCCAAAGGCTTGTGAACCACAAAAAAATGTGAGAATAGGAGCCCTTTCTATATATCCTGCTGGGACCTGTATTACCACTTCCTGTTCCTCTAACTCCTGAAGAGGAAAGAAGGGCACATTTTGGCAGCTCAGTGACAAGGAGTCTCAAAAGAGGAGAGTTCTGAAAACTCCAAACGGTAACCTCTTACGATGATCCCCAACACAAACTGATTGGAGGTGATCATCTCCCACTGGGGGAGGAAGGCCTCTTTTTTACTGCTCCCCATATTTCTTCTTAAGGGGAAAGGCCTTTTTCTTATCAGCCGTGCGATCTAGCCCTGCTTCAAGACCTGGCCCAAACAGCAGTAAACAGTAGCAGTAACAGCAGCCTCCTGTAAAAAAGATTCCAGAGCTTTGCTTTGGACGCCTTGTCCCCCTGCCATGCCTTGACCCCCTGCCATGTCTTCAGCCTTGAGGCCCTCCAGGCTGAGTTGGTCAGAGCCGAAGATCTTGCATACATTCGCCTGGATTGAATCGAAGCAGCGTATGCCAACACCTTAAGCAGCATGGGAAAGGAGGATAGAAAGTCTCCTCTGCCGTCATTGCTTCATGCATTAATCTGGCTAAGCCGACACTTCATATTATGAGCCACCACTGTGGCAGCTATGGCAGGCTTAGATATTTTCTTAAGAGAAAAAGCCCATGCATCCTTCAGAAGTGAGTCCATCATTTCAAACATAGGGTCTGAAAGCATTCCCATGTCCCTGAGGACAGGTCAGTATGCCTGGACGTCTGAAGAAAGGTAGTCTCTAACCTGGGAGATTCTATTCCAGACAAGAGCTTCCTCTTCCGCCCAAGAAAAAACCTTTGCTTTAATGCACCAGAAAAGAAAGGTTTTCCTTCGGGACCCCGCCATTCCTGATGGCATCGATCAAGACATCATGAACCAAGAACACCCGCTTCCCCCAGGTCCTAGTACATCTGATCGTGGGGTGACAATGCCTTCTTCCTAAAGTGGTATGAATAGCTCTCAAGAGCTTATCCACTTCATCCAGGGGGAAGTTTATATCGAGGGGTTCTTTTGGGTTCCCCACCCAAGCCCTCACCTTTATCAGATTCCCTTGGGAGTCTGAGACGGCACTGTCAACTTCTTCCTCAACTTCCTCTCTGGAACCCTCTAGACTCTCCCTTAACCTGCAGGAGGAACATCCATCGGGTTAGGTGGAACACTCTGCTGTGCTGGTGAAAGAGTGCTCTGGAGCTGAGGCCACTGGAACCTTCCCAGAAGCCGCCAGATATGCACCGTGTTCTGCTGCCTGTTTCCTGATGGCGCTCAAACAGGGACCTGAACCCTCTGAGGCCACTGGAACCTTAGGTTAAAGGTCTGACTGAGCTATCCGGTGCTTCAATACACTCTTTACCAAGTGCCTTTGAACCAGGGATTCCCCAAAGAGGCTCTATATGAAGGACGCTCCCTCCTAGAACCAAGGGGAGACTTGCTCATGTCCAAAGAGCAGCATAAAATCCTAAAAAAAAGAAACACCAGCACTACTTAAGAGGACCACCGGGAGTGCCCTCCCCTAGGATCAATCTCCATCTGGATCCCAGACGCACTGCCCTTCCCCCCCGACCACCTAGGGGGAAAAAACACCAGTGGAGCTACTGGTTGTAAGGTAAGGGAACCCCTCGCCAGGGCTTTTACCTTTGAGTGGCTGGTGCCGTTACTCCTGGAGCTCCCGAAGCCACTGCTTTGGACATTCTCCTGTTGAGGAAGAGTGGTACGAACGTGCCTCCAACAGCTACCTGTGCAACTGTAGAAAGAGAGGCTGCACCAGCCGAACGCTAGGTTCCCCTCCACGTGCCGCGTCCGGAACCGGAAGACGCGGATCCAACGAAGAGGTCCGCCCCCACCGGAATTGACGTCGCCCGCCAACCGGTCCGGCCTCTGGCTCCCAGCCGACTGGATACACAGGGGGGCCTTGGACGTCCTCGTTGCAGCGCCCCACTGGGCGAAACGCAGGGATGAACCTCCCCAAAAACTTCCTGATTTCCCCAAGCGAAGATTGGAGTGCGTATATAGAAAAAGGTCAGTCAAAAGTTCAGCTTCCCCAGCCGACCGGACTGCCTGTTCCGTTAAAACACCCGCGGGTGAACGGACGGACGACCCTGTAAAACTTCCTGCTTTCCCCAAGCGAAGTTTAGGGTGTATAGACAGTACGAACACTTCAGCTCCCCGCTGATCCGACTGTCAAGGGCCGACCGATAGACGGTCGGGTAACCGAGTGGGGCCGGGGCTCCGCTCGGATAGCTTCAGTCTCACCAACCGAATTCAGCTAAGGTTCCTTAGCGATGTCTCCCCACCGGAGGAAACACCATAACTGAGGAACGAAGGGAGGAGGAGGCTTAAATCATGAAAATGAAAGCGGTGTTTCCTAAGAGGGGAGGAGCCAGTGTCTCTCAAAGGTGGCTGTCCTGAAAGACGATTGGGGAAAGTTTATTAGAGAGAAGACTAAACTCCAGACCCAGGACCAACTCAGAACCAGAAAGGTATAAATTGGAAATATTGTAAGATATAGCTGTTAAAGATGTTGTAGGTATATAATAAACTGTAATGTGAAATTCATGGAAAGAAAAGGGGAAAAAAATAAATAAATAATAATAAAAAAAAAAACGAACCAGAAAGGGTCTCTGCAGCCAATCACATGGAAGCCATTAATGCCGTGTACACAGGATCTGCATTTTGGTTGGAAAAAGCTCTGATGGTTTTCCTGACGGAATTCCGATGGGATTTCGCTCAAGCTGTCTTGCATACACACGGTCACAACAAATTCCAACCATCAAGAACATGATGACGTACAACACGTACGACGGGACTAGAAAAAGGACGTTCAATACCCAGTAACCAATAGCTTCCATCTCGTAGTTGAATCTGAGCATGCAAGAGTTTTTGCGCATCGGAAATTGCATAAACACGATCGGAATTTCATAAGTTTTTCCGTCTGAAAAAATTGAGAACGTGCTCTCAAATTTTTGCTGCCGGGAATTCGGCCAGCTAAATTCCGATGGAGCATACGCACGGTCACATTTTCCGATGAAAAGCGCTCATCGGTCTTTTGCTGATCGTGTGTACGCGGCATAAGACCGTTGATGGCAAATCAAATGTAGAATCTGCAGGAGAGGGCATGGGGCCTCAGCTGCCTAGTATGGGTCATATAGTCCCGCATGATGTTAGTGCAAACCTCAGCTTAGATAGGAGAGGACCCACGGGCCAATGATGGAGCCAAAGAAGACTCTGGTGACAGGATAGACTCCAAGCACAGATGCCAACAGGACTCCAGAAGTCAACCTCCAAGCAGCCCTGAATAAGGCTCGTAACTGAGCACAGTATAATTGAAGTGGTGAACTTCACCAGGACACCAATAGCGGCCCGTTTTTATTTTTTTTTAACAAGCAAGGGGAAAAAAGGGAGAACGTACAGGAGGGACCTATGTCGTCTACTGTATGCAATGATATGGACTTTAAAGTGTTAAGCCGCGTACACACGAGCGGATTGTATGGCGTACTTAGTCCGTCATACAATCCGATGGACAATCCGTCGTAGTTTCCACTGAACGGACTTGACCACACACGGATACACAAACAGTCCGTCGAAAGCTTGCGCGATGACGTGTACAGCACGTACGACGGGACTAGAAATAGGAAGTCCAAGACACAGCAAAGCACCCTTCCGCCGTGTAAATCCTTTCTGGGCATGCGCCATTCTTAGTCCGTCGAACTAGCATACTGACAAGCGGATTGTCTGCTGAAACCAAAGTATGACGGACAGATTTTTGGAAAATCCGAAATTCTTAGCACTCCGGACTGCACGCTGAAAAAGTCCGCTGAAGCCCACACACGAGCGGATTGTCCGCTGAAATGTGTTTCAACGGACTAAGTACGTCAAACAGTTCGACCGTGTGTACGCGGCATTACTAAACCCAGGACCGTGAATTCACTACATCTGGGCTCCCACAGTAAACAGAACATGGAAATGCAATTTTTTTTTTTTTGTAAATATCAACTGTTAAACAGTGGTCTTGTTATGTGTGGACAACTTGGCCATTTGGATGAGAATTAAAAATTAAAGTTATATTTGCACTATTGGTTTAGATCCTTTAGGCCTAATGTGTAGCACGCTTCTGGCATTACTAACACGTTTTCCTTCATCCAAAATGGCGCTCTATAGCCAGCCACCCACAATTCAGAACGAGGCTTGGTTTTGTGTATATTAAGCGGTGCGTCATTACGCCGCCCATGCCGTCAAACCTGTGATGAAACGCGCCAGAGGTAGCGACATACTGACGTCGCAACACTCTGTCACGTCGTTTGTTAGCATGGGCGTGTGTATTGTAGCCAGCCGGCCGCCCGCATACATTTATATATTTTTTATCTTTTGCTGTTTTTACGCCTATTTGGCGTTTGTACTTTTAAATAAAAACCAAGAGGGTTTTACCTATGGCTATTTTTATAATTTTCTTTCTGAGCCACGTTTGTATCATCACGCATTGAACTATATACAAGCTTCCAGCGGAGGATTTGTTCTGTTAAAGTCCTGTCAGGGCTGGCTTAGCCCTTCCTCCTCTGGGCTGGCCACTTCGCTGTCGGCTAATTGCCAGCTCTCTTCTCTTTCCACAGTTACCAGCTGTTCCCGATGATGCTCGTCTGACCTGCCTATTTAAAGCCTTCCAGCTCACTTTTTCCTTTGCCTTCATGTTGGTCACATCACTAGGAACCATCTCCTGCTGTTTGTTTCGTTTCAAGACTGGCTTGCTGACATCCCTCATGGCTTCTATCCTGCTTGCAGTTGCTCTCCTTGGATCCCTGAAGTCTGGACTGGCTGATTACCCAATCTGGGTATTGGACTCTGGCTATGCTTGACTACGCTTTTTTCTATTTACCTTTTTATTAATAAACAAGTGTGATTTGATTGTATTTCTGTCTGTCTGTTTCATGGTTCCTGACAAGTCCGGACCAGAAGACCCCCTCATAGATGCAGTGATTGGACTGATACCAGAACACCATTGAGGAAAAGGCCCTGGTTGGGTGTTAGCCATAGGCATTATTTGTCTGTGTAACTGGTAAGCACACACTTCTTATAGTGGTGGGTCTGTCAAGCAAAGTAACATTGATTTCTTGGAACTGATCACAAGTTGATATTTTCACTATTTGCTAGAGATCGGTCGATTGCAAGTTTCACTGTCCTTGGGATTTTGATTTATCATCACTCAACACTTATTGTCATCTGTGGGACTATTTTTAAGTTATCAGTAACTGATCACTTATCACGTTTATAAGGTTAAAGCGGTTTGGTACCTAAAAATGAAACTTCATGTTATTAAATTCTCCAGATAGCATACTTACCTAAATGAACCCTGAAAAAAAAAAAAATATATTCTTTACTTACCTTTTATTTCTGATGTTTCTGCTGACTTCCAGGTTGTCCTCCCATGGGAGTAGGCGTGGTTGTCCTCGCAATGGTCCCTGGGAAATTTCTAAGCTATTTCCCAAGAATCCATGGGGGACAATGAAATTGTGAAATCTCGCGAGATTTCGTTAGGACGCCGGTCACGTGACGAGGGCTCTGTCCTGTGTTGTTTTCGTTGCCTTGACAACGGGGCGGCAACTTCCTGGACGCCGCCCGTTGTGATGGTAACCACAAACTTTTTCATTGCTGGTCACTGCTATCACTGAGCATGTGCAAGATGGAGCGGAGCATGCTGGGAGCCGAGCGTCATCATATAGAGGAAGTAAATGCCTGTGGGCTTCAGACGCCCACACTTAAAATGGAAAACGCCAGAGCAGTTTTTTATAAGTCATCCCGAGGAAAAGAATCGTCGCGCCGGGGGTCAAAAAAACGCCGGACGTGGATGCTAATCGAAGGTAGCACTCGCCCACCTGTGACACAGGTAAGAAAAAAAAAAAAAAAAAAAAAAAAAAGAGCGGAATCCCGCTTTAAGGGTATAGAGCGCAACCATTTTATTCTGTATATCTCACTTTGTATTGCAGCTTATTTTTAGGGTCTATTTCCCCACGCAGTCTTTTTCTTACTATAAACTGCTAAATACCTTCTCCTCATCAGCAGTATATAGCAGTCTTGTGACGTCTATCAGTGTCTGGTTAAAACTTGTAGGAGTAGTTTACATTCTCTCAAACTGTCCTATGAGGCTGCAGGATTCCCCCGACCCTGTCTGTATAGTGCAGATTGGCCCCGAGCTGGTCACATGCACCCTCCCAAGAAAAATAAAAAAATAAAAAGGAACAGAACATCTCTAGCAATACACACCAAAACAAAGCATGTGCAGAGTGTCCCCAAGGCTCTGTTATATCAGAAGATGGATTGGGGACAGTAAAAGAGGAGGATCAGAAGACATGATAAAACAGCCTTTTTACACAGAGGATTAACCCCTTAGGTTCCACAGTGAGTATAACAAGCATGCTTTACTGCATATAAAGACTGGATTTTACCGTTGCAGGTTTAGTAACAATTTAAGACCCCTTTCACACCGAGATGCTTTAAAGGAGTTTTTTGCGCTAAAAATAACGCCTGTAAACTGCCTCTTCTGCAGCTCCAGTGTGAAAGCCCAAGTACTTTCACACTGGGGCAGTGCGCTTGTAGAACAGGAAAAAAAAGTTCTGCAAGCAGCTTCTCTGGGGCGGTGCGGGAGCGCTGTATACACCGCCCATTGAAATGAATGGGTGCCCCTTTCAAAGCACCTTAAAAGCAGCAGTAAGCGGGCTCTTTTTAGCCCTTCTGGGGGGGGGGGTAAAAAGCTCCCAGGTAGCGGCGCCACTATAACAGCGCCGCTAAAACTAGCGACGCTTTACCGCTAACGTGCCACTGCCCCAGTGTGAAAGGGGTCCAAGGATACATGAACATGTACTGTATGATTTAAATCACAATAAGGACACAGGAATCAAAATGGTTCCAAAAGGCAGAAGGGTTTTAGCTTAATGCATTCCATGCATTAAGATAAAAAAAAACTTCTGTGTGCAGCAGCAATACTTACCTGAGCCCCACTGTGATCCAGCAAGAGTCTCAACTGTCCGGGACACTCCCTCATTGACTGCGACAGCAGCAGGTGCCATTGGCTCCCGCTGCTGTCAAAGTCAGTGAGCCAATGAGGTGAGAGAGGAGGCGGGGCTGAGCCGCAGATCCTCTGAATGGACACACAGCAGCGGCCCAGGTGCCCCCATAGCAAGCTGCTTGCTGTGGGGGCACTAAGCAGGAGGGAGAAGCCAGGAGCACCTGCGAGGGACCTGAGGAGGATCGGGGCTGCTCTGTGCAAAACCATTACACAGAGCAGGCAAGTATAACATGTTTGTGTTTTAGTTTTTTTTTTAAAAGGGCTTTAATATCACTTTAATTATTAGACCATAGGACACCTTCAAGTAATAATTTGGAGGGGTGGGCAACAAAACAGCAGCAACAGACCCACAGGAAAAACAAGAAGGGTCAATGGACCCTAACAGTTGACAGCAGATGCACCTTGCGCACAGGGCAAAAATCTGCAGAAAACAGCAAAATGCTGTAAAAAGCCAAAGGGCCCTGACATCTATGGGAGAATGGGTTTGGGTAGGGAAGGAAGGACCCATTCCCCGAGGGCTAAAAGCACTAAATAAAAAACCCAAATAACCATCTAGCCAAGTAGCAGAGGAGGGAGGAATCTCACAGATGTACCACCCTGTGAACAAACAGAAAAGGTTTCCGTTTCTGAGGAAGGGTGTGGCAGGTAGCCATAGAAGACAGTCCTTTAAAGCTTTACATGAGGAAGAATTACATTTTTCCTCAGAAGGCAAAAAAGAGCACCAACAAGAAGAACTGGATTCCAGGCTACATAAATCACAAAAAAAAAAAAAAAAAAAAAAAAGAAAAAATATAGGTGCCAAATCAGAACTAGAGGTGCAGTTGCCAGGGACCAAACGGAGACAAGGCTCTGCTCTTACAGAGCCCAGGAAAGCGATTTGCATGCCTCTAGGAAAGAGGTGCACCCAACCTGGAGCCCAAAAAAGTAAAGCAGTATGGATCCCGGGCTGGCGATGTGGATCGGACGCCTCCCCTGAAATAGTGCTTGAAGCTTTTAACCCCGGCCACCAGGGTTGGCGTTTGCTTCCAACAACATGGCCGCTGAGTCACTTCCTGCCAACTGGAAGCAATGTTATCGACCCCCATCCACAGTGCCTGAGACACCAGGATGTCGGGCCACATGCAATGGCTGCTCTGCAAGCATCAGGACACCACAAGTCCACACTGTTCCCCGGAAGACTCACATGGAGTCAAAATCCTACACTGCCAGTGTACCTGATCCTAAATGGGCATGCTGCCAACTAGTCTCCCATGGAGAGAAGAGGTCCCCTGGAGTAAAAACTCAAGAGCCCTTTCCAGGGCAGCCCGAAAAAAAAAGCCCGAACGACATGCCTCCCCAGGTTTACTGCCCCTGTTCTCCGGATGTGGGATGCTGGAGCAGGGAGGACCCTGCCACCTAGCACAAAGGCCAGATAAAAATAAACTTCTTCAGAGTTCCTGTCTGGCCAGAGAAAACATACTGAGGGGTGTGGTCTGTCTTTTATAATGTGGATCATGCATTTCCTGTGCTAGGTGGGAGGAGCCTCTCTCTCGCTGCAAGCCGCACTGGAAGATGGATGGAGCCAAATACAGGGCAATCATAGAAGAAAACCTGTTAAGAGTCTGCAAGACTTGTCCTGCTGGAAGGTGAACCTCTGCCCCAGTCTCAACAACCCTAAACATACAGCCAGAGCTACAATGGAATGGTTTATAGCAAAGCATATTCATGCGTTAGAATGGCCCAGTCAAAGTCCAGACCAAAATCTAATTGAGAATCTGTAGCAAGAACTGAAAATTGTTGCTCACAGACGCTCTCCGTCCAATCTGACAGAGCTTGAGCCATTTTGCAAAGAAGAATGGGCAAAATGTGGGCTCAATACAAATGCACGCCACACTTTTCCCAGATTTATTTGTAAAAAACGTTGAACAATCTATCATTTTCCTTCTACTTCACAATTATGTGCCACTTTGTGTTGGTCTATCACATAAAATACATTTAGGATTTTGGTTGTAACATGACAAAATGTGGAAAGTTTCAATGGCGCATGAATACTTTTTCAAGGCATTGTACAGGTCCTCGCATCACCCACCTCTTCCTGTCCTGGACTTGTGTTTTATTGGCTGCCCCAGTTCTCTGCAAACCCCCCCTTAAAATGACCCCTCCTTCCCTTCCCCTCCTCACCTTTGCCCTTATCCTCAGGCGCAGTGACCTGAACTCCTTCCTGAGTGAGAAGTCTGCGGAGGACCTGAAGGTCTGAGGGCTCGGAAGGACCAGCTCCAGCCTTGTCAGCTTTTCTAGTTTCTTCGCTTTTTGTTTTTTTGGAAACGGTGACACCAGTCAGGGAGTTGTCCTGTACAGAGGAACCGGCGTTGGACGTCTGCTTGGTTGCTGTGCTGGCATGGAGTACATATTTTACATAGACGTGTGAACTCTGCAAATCGCTTAGGACACAGCCACGGCAATGTTGACGGAGGAATTCCAGAATCTTCTGCGCAAGATCCACTGAAACCGAGACCTTTATAAAGGATGCTTCATCTGCGCCACGCACCTGGGGGAAGAAAAGAGCAAGTACTCAGAGAGCCTCATATTGCTGGACCCCAATCTACAGAGAGCATACCCAGAAACTGACGGAGGAGGCGGCCCTGTTTGCTTTAAAAAAAAAAAAAAATAATCTACATACTGCTCCACCCAAGACGGACAGAAAGTAAGGGGACAGAGGACCTATGTTATTACTTATCTACAGACTGGACTACCAGGGACAGAGGGCCAGTTCACATGACACGCAGTCCAGTGCATTTTTGTCTGCTTCAAAAAAAATGCATGGATAGTAGGTTATATGGATTCCAATGGCTTAGTTTACACCAGGGCTTGCAGGTCCAGAAAAAAAATAAAAAAATAAAATAAAAGTAGAACATGCTGCATTTTTACTGCACTGGAGCGCTGTAAAAAAACACTTAAAAAGGAATGTACCGAAAACGCACTGGAACACACGTCCTTAATTAAAATTAAGAGAAAGAAAAAAAATGCACTGGACTGCATTAAAAACGCACCAAATATGCACAAGAACGCTTCAAAAATGAGCATGCAGAAAAGCATCTGGAACACGTTTCTATGGTGTGAACTGGCCCAGAGAGTGAGTATACAATGAGGACATGTGTTATTACCGATCTATGGTAAATTCACATATTCGCCAGCACACCAACAAATGTTTTAATTACAGAATGATGACATTACTGTAGAATGATCACATCAGCGTATGTCATCATTGTACAATAAAAACTTTTGGACAACATTTGAGGATCCTTGGTGTGCTGGCAAATATGTGCATTTACCTGAGATTTTCCAGTAACCAGCTGGTAGTCTCTGCAGCACCCACTACTGATGAGCCTTGTTCCCAGGAACATATGCAAGGGGAATATAGAAAAGATTACCAATCTATGGACTACCTGGGACTGACCAAGAGGAGGACACAGAGGCCCTGTGTGTCATTACCAATGTGCAGACCGCTCCCCCTGCCTTATTGCCAATCTAAGGACTGCACTATCCTTTATCTCATTTATACCACTAGTGTTTACTTAACTGTTCTATGCCAGATATGTACTTGTAACATATGCTATTAATTAAACATCTGGTCATGGATATCTCTACTTTGCAACCTCTGTACTTTATGATTCATTTACCCGTTTTCCAAAACGGAGCCCGATCTGCTCAGCAGGGGATCACTCCATTGATCCCTGCTGAGCAGGCAGATGACAGGTCTGTCTCTGCACACTGTGCAGGGACAGACCTGTCAGAGCGCCGCTCTCCCCTATGGGATCAAGACGGACCGTAGAGTCCGTCGCCACCCGATTCAATGACTGATGGAAAATTAGGTTTTTCCTCCGTCGCACTTTTTCGGATCGGAGCGGGTCAGATGTCAGCGGACATGTCACCGCTGACATCAGTCGCTCCATAGAGGTCTATAGAGCGTCCGTTCAGGTCTGCCTAAAAAAACTGACAGGCGGACCTGAATGTATCATCCCGTGTGAAAGAGGCCTTACTGTTGGAGATTGTTGCACTGGAATGCCATATTATTTAATTCACGTTGACATGTTTTGTGATTGGAAAGGATTGCTCATATGTTAAGTCTGGGGTGCCAAGGGTCATAGATTTTCTAAACAGGTGCTCTTTTGCCTACAAAACAAAAAAAAGGGGGTCATGGCCACCAATTTCTTATCCTATACTACCGAACAGCTCAGGTGGCAAAGTTTTCGATGGTGTATTCACAAGGTGAACTGCCCAAAATGGCAGGCTATAGGACAGACGGCAGTTAAAGAGTCCCCCAAAAAAAAAAAAAAAAAATATGTAAATAAAAAGTGAGCAGCTACAAATACTGTAGCTGTTGACTTAATATTAGGACATTTACCTGACCAGGGATCCAACAATGTCAGCACCCTCGACAATTTTCAGATCGGCTCTCGAGTGCTGCCACCGTGGTAAAGGGGAACAAACAGTGAAGACTTTTAGCTTTACAGCCTGTTCCCGAATGCGCAAAGCATGCTGCGCTAACTGGCCAGACAGCGGAGGAAAGAGAAAGGGGGCTGAACTTCCGAGGGATGTCACCGCGGTGTATTCTCCTGGAAGTGGGGATGGGTACCTGTCCTCCCCCCTGAAAGGTGCCAAATGTGGCACCGGAGGGGGGTGGGGGGGGGGCTATGTTAAATGGCAACCCGGAAAGAGAACCACTATTCTTGCACCTAATTTAACTCATTCATTGGCCATCTGGGATTGAGTGCGGTCCAATACTAACTTCATTTCATCTTTTCATCCATTGGATCACCTTTTCAACAATACAGCGTCCATCCCCCCAGCCAGAATTCAAAGGCATTTCGCTGGTGGCTGAATATAAGGGCCTTTATCAGATTGGACATTTCCTCACTCCCCGCGGTCCCTTTACATTGTCCCCACCTGAGTTCAACAGTCCTGACTGCACAGCCCTATATCTTTTGGAAATTTACCTTTACAAAAAAATAAAAAAACTGTAAGCTGACCTTACGCTGGAACCCACCAGCCCAGGTCCAGCTGTACCAGTGTCCCACAAACACTTGGTGTTAGGCTGCCGCTTCACAGAGAGGTCAGAAAAAGCCACGATAGGCGAGAAAGAACCGTACACCATCGCAGTGTTTCTCAACTCCAGTCCTCGAGGTGCCCCAACAGGTCACGTTTTCTGGATTTCCCTCAGATTCCCTCAGATTAAACGGCTGTGGCAGTGAAACTGATCAAATCACCTGTGCAAAATAATGGAAGGCCTGAAAAAGGCCTTGAGGACTGGAGTTGAGAAACACGGAGATGGTATACGGTCCCTTCTCACCTATGGAGGCTTTTTACGAACTCCTCTCTGCGAAGCGGCATATCGGTGCCTGACACCAGGGGATCGTGGGGCACTGGTCCAGCGTAAGGTCAGCTTACAGATTTTTTTGTAAAGGTGAATTTACGCTTTAAAATACATTTCCAAAAGATATGGGACTATACAGTCAGGCCTGTTAAATTCAGGTGTGTTGTTACTTTATGCTGGATAAGCTCTGGGAGGTACCACCTGTGTAACATGGCTTTTTGCTTATGGGAACCCTACATAATACAAACACAATACGACTACAGGAATAATTCATCGAAAAAAAAAAAATATATATAAAAAAAAAAAAAAAAAATAGTGCCATCCATCATCATGGTGTGTAATGCATATAACAATTTGCTCAGTTGATGAAAACTACTAGAATATTTCTGGCACTCTCGTCCGCATTCCTGTGAGGAGGTCTTCAGCTTCTCACTCACCTCCTCCAAGTTATGTTTTATCATTGTGTAGACCTCATTCTGCTCCTGAACCTCCAGCCTCCGAATAAAGAAGAGGACCTCCCACCACTCATCCTGCCTCAGGATCCCTCTCTCCTCGATGGCTGCTGCTGCTGCAGCGAGATATGGTAGGGCGTACACATTGCCACATGGCTTACACGGCAAAGACTGGGGCACTGTAAAAAAAAAAAAAAAAAAAAAACAAAAAAAAAAAAAACAGCAAAACACAAAATTAGTTGGTGGACATGGCAGAACAGTGCACCATTCAGTAGAGGAACCGCTTCCTGCTTGGTGTTAAATGACCCGTACAACTTCAAAAGACACAGGAAAGATAACAATCATATCTGGATACCCAACTACCTGGCTGCTGCTCCACTCCACAAGATCCTATGCATCCTCCCAGCTCACCTGGTGACACCTTCACACTTTCAGCCACAGTTGAAGCTTTCTCTGTACCATCTTCATCAGCCTGCTCTCCAATTATCTGAACCATGTGCCAGTGAACCCAGTAGGTACGGCCGGTGGACCTCCAGAGCACCTGTAAGTGATTATTTACATGTTAATACACACTCTGTCCTGGGATAATCTAACTGCTGGATGTGGCCCTTTCTCTATCCAGGGGCGTGGCCCTTTCTCTATCCAGGGGCGTGGCCCTTTCTCTATCCAGGGGCGTGGCCCTTTCTCTATCCAGGGGCGTGGCCCTTTCTCTATCCAGGGGCGTGGCCCTTTCTCTATCCAGGGGCGTGGGGCACCCTTCCATCCACCTCTTGGGGCACCCTTCCATCCACAACTGACACCAGTGATCGGGGAACTATTCCTCCCACTGATATTATCAATTGGGCACTATTCCTTCCACTAAATACAAAGATGGGGCATTATCTACTCCAACTGGCCACAGTTCAGGCCCGATAAAGTCTGAAGGACAGTAAACTGGTCCTTTGTTTAGAACATTTGGAGACCCCTGTTGTAGACTTTTCTAGAGCTCGTAAAAAAAAACCAATTTCATCCACTTCAGATCTGTGGGTAGACACTGGCAGGTGGCCAGAGGGAAGAGTTAAATTATTAGAGAATGTATTTCCTGTTGGATGAGCTTATCAATAATAAGCTTGTCCTTCCTTCCTTCTTGTTCCTTATATAAAAACACAAGTGCAGACAACTCAAAAAGACCAAAATTTACCCAAAAACACTCAACGGTTACATTATGCCTGAACCTTTGTCCGTTGAAGCCTAAAGGTCCAACTACACCTCAGCCCGAGTCACAACCAACAAAAACCTGGCATAAAGTCCGGTACCCAAGCAGGAATATCCCCCAACTGTCAGACTTTAGATGGACAGAGGTTCATGCATAATTCACCTAGGGTTACACAGATATCCATATCGGTGCTGATACTATGCACTTGCTTGAGTGTCGGTACGCGTGCAAATGCTCCAATACCTGAAATCGGTACCTTCAACTGACAATGGGAAATGTAAAAAAAATAAAAATAAATAAAAAGCTATCAATTATCGATCGGTTAATCACTTAAGCCCCGGACCATTTTGCTGGCCAAAGACAAGAGCACTTTTTGCGATTGGGCACTGCGTCGCTTTAACCGACAATTGCGCGGTCGTGCGACGTGGCTCCCAAACAAAATTGACACCTTTTTTTCCCACAAAAAGCTTTCTTTTGGTGGCATTTGATCACCTCTGCGTTTTTTATTTTCTGCGCTATAAACAAAAAAACAGCATTATTTTTTGCTTTTTGCTATAAGAAATATCCCCCAAAAATATTTATATATATATATATATATATATATATATATATATATATATATATATATATATATATATATATATATATATATATATATATATATATATATATATATATATATATATATATGAAAAAAAAAACATTTTTTTTCTCTCAGTTTAGGCCGATACATATTCTTCTACATATTTTTGGTAAAAATAAAAAATTGCAATAAGTATTTATTGTTTAGTTTGCGCAAAAGTTATAGCGTCTACAAAATAGGGGATAGTTTTATGGAATTTTTATTAATATATATATTTTTTTTTTTTAACTAGTAATGACTGTGACATTATGGTGGACACGGACAATTTTGGAGAGCCATTTTGGGACCATACACATTTATACAGCGATCAGTGCGATTAAAATTGCATTTACTGTGAAAATATGACTGGCAGTGAAGGGGTTAACACTAGGTGGCGCTGTAGGGGTTGTGTCCTAGGGATGTGTTCCAACTGTAGGGGGGGGATGGGCTAGCTGTGACACATCACTGATCTCTGCTCCCGATCACAGGGAGCTATGATCAGTGACGTCACTAGGCAGACTACGGAGATGCTTGTTTACATTAGCATCTCCCTGTTCTTCCTCTCCGTGAGATGATAGCGGGTATACCCGCGGACCCAACTCACGGAGGTCTCGGCCGGCGCGCTGCGCACGCGATGGCACGGTGGCAAATTTAAAGGCCCGTACAGGTACGCCCATTTGCTCAGCTGTGCCATTCTGCCGATATAAATCGGTGTGCGCCGGTCGGGAACCGGTTAAGGAGCGAGGCTGCCGCGTCCTTAACAACCGATAACTCATTCAGATGTCAGTGGGGTTTCCCTTTGACAGCTGAAGTGTAAACTGAAGTCCTGGCAATTGGAGCCGACAAAAAAAAAAAAAAAAAAAAAGGCAGCCGGGCAATGGTTAACAACATTGCTCAGCTGAAAGATAAAAAGAAACATGGTTTATTTTTTTATCCTACTGTTTTTCTTCATCTACGGATCAAAAGGATGAACTTGAATCTGCAGATGAAAACAGTTTAAAGAAACCTGTCAAGTAAAAAAAAAAACATTTTTTATGAAATGTTTCTCGGTTTAACCCCTTATTAACCCTTAATTCCTTATTCTCCATTTAATTACATCTTTAATGCTCATTTTTTTTTCTCTCACTTCTATGTTATAAACTATTAATAATTAAAACTTTTTTTTTTCTTTGCTTTGTTCATTAAGGCCCCTTTCACACTGTTGGCCCGTTCAGGTCCGCCTGTCAGTTTTTACAGCAGACCTGAACGGGCGCACTCCATGCTAGTCTATGGAGAGATGGATGTCAGCGGCGACATGTCCGCTAACATCCGACCCGGTCTGATCCGGATCTGGTGCGGATCTGTCGATGGCGGATTTTTTTTTAAATGTATCGGTGGATCTTTAATTCAACTGTTGAGGGATATTGCTGCCTGTGTACAGAACCTTGTGTCAGGTGGTTGTGCGTCTCCGGCTGAGGAATGGTTGGACATGGGTTAGGCTTTTGATGGAGGCCGAAACACATCAACATTTTTTTGGATGAGGTTATAGGGCTGAAACTAATCGATTAGTAATTGATTCATTTCATAATCGATTAAAGTGGTTGTAAACCCTTACAAACCACTTTGACCTACAGGTAAGCCTAGATTAAGGCTTACTTGTAGGTCCAAGAAATATCTCCTAAACCTATACGGTTTAGGAGATATTTGCCCGAAGACAGCGACACGCAGGCGCACTGAGCGCGGCATTTTCAGTGACGGAGCTGCCGCGCGCGTCGGCTCCCGTGCGCATGCGCGGGAGTGACGTAATCGCGGCTTCGCCGAACGACAGCGGCAGAGCTGCTAGACCCCACCGAAAAGATGGATGCTCCGGACTACAGGGGACAGCGGTGACTTCGCTGGCTCCTGTGTCAGGTAAGTGACACATAATGGGCTACTATGTGATGCATAGTAGTCCATTATGCTTTGCAGGGAATGAAAGAGGAAGTAAACCCATCAGGGTTTACTTCCTCTTTAATCGGCTAGTAACATAATGGAGTTAAAAAACTAAAATGAGCCCTTTATAGTACAAAAAGAGTAAATCGCTACTGTAAATATTACTTTCACAGTTCTACAAAAATGAACCCCTTACAGTAGTGATTATTGCCATTTTTTGTACTATAAAGGGCTAATTTTAGCTTTTGTTTTTTAACCCCATTATGTTACTAAATAGAGCTGCAACTATTAATTTGTCTGTTGACTACTCTATCGATTATTTTTTCGATTAGTCAACGTCTATCCGATTATTATTTTTTAAATTAATCTTGTGGTTTTTTTTTTTTTTGATTAGCTAATTAATCCTTTGGATAACCTTACAAAAAATAAGTACATAAAAAAAAAAAAAAGATATGATAAAAGAATATAACTAGTACACACACACACACACACACACACACACACACACACATACATACATAAATAAATAAACAAGAATATTTTTTTTAGGGGGCACCCAACTTTAAGGGACCAGAATCTGAACAACAAAACACTTTAATGACTTGGAGAGGATCTGCAAAGAGGAGTTGGACTAAATCCCTCCGGAGATGTGTACAAACCTGGTGGCCAACTACAAGAAACGTCTGACCTCCGACTGCCAACAAGGGTTTTGCCACCAAGTACTAAGTCATGTTTTGCAAAAGGGGTCAAATATTTATTTCACTCACTAAAATGCAAACCAAATTTATAACGTTTTTGAGTTGCATTTTTCTAGATATTCTTTTTGTTATTCTGTCTCTCACTGCTAAAATAAACCGACCATTAAAATTATAGACTGATCATTTTCTTTGTCAGTGGGCAAACGTACAAAATCAGCAAGGGGTCAAATGATTTTTTTTTTTCCCCCTCCTCACTGCAACTCAAGTCACAACCAACAAACACCTGAAACACAGTCCTGTATACAGGCAGGAACATCCCTCGACAGTTGGAATAGGCCTGAACTAGCGTCCATCCTCTACAGCAGTGGTTCTCAACTCCTGTCCTCGGGGCCCACTAACAGGCCAGGTTTGCAAGATAACTGAAATATATCACAGGTGATATCATTTGCTGCTCAGTGATAGCAGCACTCTTGTTTGCATCTCCCCAAGGTAAAAACTTAAAATCTGGCCTGTTAGTGGGTCCCGAGGACAGGAGTTGAGAACCACTGCCCTACAGTCTATGTCTAACCATCGCTCAACCAGACATGTACACAGACAAGAACATAACTTTAACAGTTGGATTGGGCATGAGCACCTGTCCATCCAACCATAGTTTAGCCTGAGACATTTTAAGATTATTATTTTAAAAACCCTGGAGGCAGTTTTTCAGGTGTTTTAGCACTAAAAATAGCACCTGAATAAAAAAATTAAAAAAAATAAAAAGTTCCTTTAAATATAGTCCCTGGGGGTTCCCCTTAATCTGCCTGTAAATTGGCGCATCTGTAGCATGTATAGAACACACTGTACCAAAAAAATTCAAATTTCTAAAGAAAAAAAAAGAAAAAATATGAGTCAAATCACATTTAAATTGATTTGCGGTTGCAATTGCAGCTATTTATAAAAAATAAAGAAAGAAAAACCTTTCAGGGTGTGGTATGGATTTTAACCACTTAAGGACCAGGCCTCTTTTTCAGACTCGGTGTTTACATGTTTAAAACGTTTTTTTTTTTGCTAGAAAATTACTTAGAACCCCCAAACATTATATATTGTTTTTTTCTAACACCCTAAAGAATAAAATGGCGGTCATTGCAATACTTTTTTTCACACTGTATTTGCGCAGCAGTCTGTCAGACTTTAATGTTATGCCGAGTAAATTGATAACCAACATGTCACGCTTCAAAATTGCGCCCGCTCGTGGAATGGTGTCAAACTTTTACCCTCAAAAATCTCCATAAAGCGACATTTAAAAAATTCTACAGGTTGCATGGTTTGCGTTACAGAGGTCTATGGCTAGAATGATTGTTCTCGCTCTACCAATCGCGGCAATACCTCACGTGTGGTTTGACTACCGTTTTCATATGCGAGCACTACTCACGTATGCATCCGCTTTTTTTTTTACTTGATTTTATTTTTACACGGTTTTAAATAAAAAATAAATAAATAAAAAAATGGATCACTTTTATTCCTATTACAAGGAATGTAAACATCCATTGTCATAGGAAAAAAAAATAAAAAATAAAATAAAAAGCATGACAGGATCTCTTAAATTGAAAAAAAATGTTCCTTTAAGAGGTATGGGCGAAAGTGAGGTTTTGACATCGCTTCCGCCCTCCTATGGTATAGTGGTATAGAGACGAGTGGGGGCCATCTTAGCCTTACGCGTCTCCATACTCATCAGTGTGAAGGACCTGATCGCCTCCGCCGCTACCGACAGCTCCGGTAAGCGGCGGAGGGCGTGGGAGAGGGGGTGGCCCCTCTACCTCTGCCAACGGTGATCTCGCAGCGAACACGCTGCAGAGACCACCATTATCGTAAACAAGACCGCCTCCTGTAAAGATGGATATCTCGGTTGTGGCAGCAGCTGCTGCCGTTACCGAGATATCCCTCTTCAAAATGCCGACGTATATGTACAGGAGGCGGTCAGTAAGTGGTTAAAGGGAACCCGACGCATGTTCTACCTTAAATGCAGAGAATGCATTAAGGGAAAAACCTTGAGGCTTTAAAGCCACTTTAAATTAACGGACACATATCTGCACCCAACACTGCTTGATAAAAAAGGTAACCATTGTAGGTACCACCTTAATACAGTGATCCCTGTGGGATCCTTCTATTGCCCAGCACTGCTGTGTATAGTGAGGTCCTGTTAACCCTCCACAGAAGTCCCACCTATCTTTTGCACATTGTGACCACCCTAGTGAGTTCCTCTTCACCCTCCACCAGTAGCCTTACCCATCCATTATACAGTGTGACTACCCTAGTGAGGTGCTCTTCATCCTCTACCTCCCAACCCATTAGTTACAAGGTGTAACCACCCTAAATGGAGGTCCTCTTCGACCTCCACCAGAAATCCCACCCGTCCTTTACAGTGTGACCACCCTAGTGAGGTTTTCCTCATCCTCCAGCAGAAGTCCCACTCATCCATAACAGTGTTACCACCCAAGTGAGGTCTTCATCCTCCACAACAGAGTGTGACCACCCAAGTGAGGTCTTCTTAATCATCAACCTCCCACCCATTATTTACACGGTGTGACCACCCTGATGGGGTCCTCTTTGACCTCCACCATAAGTCCCACCTATCTGTTACACAGTTTGACCCATCCATTACAGTGTAACCACTCAAGTGAGGTCTTCTTCATCGTCCACCTCCTACACATCTATTACACAGTGTGACCCCCTGAAGAGGTCCATTTTTACCACCACTGGAAGTCCCACCCATTAGCTACACAGTGTGACCACCCTAATGAGGTCCTTTACAACCTCCACCAGAAGTCCCAACGACATGTCACACAAAATGACCACCCTAATGAAGTCTCACCCATCTGTTGCACAACACGATTACCCTTCCGTTCAGCATCTCACCTGAACAGGCGGCATTCCATTATTGCTCTGGCGGAAGACACCCTCATCTCCGGCACTGATCTCATCATAGTCTTCCAACATCCGCACAGACATGCCTGGTTTTAAGGCTTCCTGGACATAATCAACATAAGCATTTCGCGCAGCAAAGTCTGAAGGCTCCAAGAACATCTTTGCCGCTTTCCTCTTGGAAGCAGCGACATGGATGGGAGAGCCAGAGACCACCTGGAAGTTGGTGCAGGCCGGAACTTTGGGTTGGAAAATGGAACGGATGACTCGGGAAAGTTGTTCGCTGTCTAAGAGGTTTCCTTTCTCTGAACAGTCTTCATTCACCCAACCCATCACTCGCACCAGCTCACAGATCAGGCTGCCCATGGCCATGCTGAAATCAAACTGGCGTTGCACCCGAGACATCTCGCTACGATCTGGCCGGTCGCTGCTCAGCTGGTCCAGTAGGGATGTGACACACAAGTAACGTTTCACAAGTGAGAAGAGTTGCTTCCCTGGAATCTGCCACAAAAAAAAAAAAAAAAAAGAAGATGAATACACACCATCAACGAGAACCCCACACTGACATAGTTGGAACTTTTTAGCCCTTACCTGTGGGAGGTGTATGCCTTCAAAGGAAATACAATGTTCTTCTGAACTGGTGGTCTCAGCAAAGAGCTGCAACAAGGTGTACCGTGACTCAAAGTCCATGTGTTGCTCTATTCCATCCTGCTGACTTAGTGAGAGCAGTACATGGGCCCGGCTCCCTGAAAAACATCAACACTCATCATACACCATTAGCCAAGGCCTGACTCCATGAAAAAACATGGCATCAATACTAAGGCCTGGCCATGCAAGTCAAGGCCATTAGACTATTTTCACACCTACAGTGGTGTGAAAAAGTGTTTGCCCCCTTCCTCATTTCCTGTTCCTTTGCATGTTTGTCCCACTTAAGTGTTTCGGAACATCAAACCAATTTAAACAATAGTCAAGGACAACACAAGTAAACACAAAATGCAATTTGTAAATGAAGGTGTTTATTATTAAAAGGTGAAAAAAAAAGCCAAACCATCATGGCCCTGTGTGAAAAAGTGATTGCCCCCTAAACCTAATAACTGGTTGGGCCACCCTTAGCAGCAACAACTGCAACCAAGCGTTTGCGATAACGTGCAATGAGGCTTTTACAGCGTCCTGGAGGAATTTTGGCCCACTCATCTTTGCAGAATTGTCCTAATTCAGTTACATTAGAGGGTTTTCGAGCATGAACGGCCTTTTTAAGGTCATACCACAACATCTCAATAGGATTCAGGTCAGGACTTTGGCTAGGCCACTCCAAAGTCTTCATTTTGTTTTTCTTCAGCCATTCTGTGGTGGACTTGCTGGTGTGTTTAGGATCATTGTCCTGCTGCAGAACCCAAGTTCGTTTCAGCTTGAGTACACGAACAGATGGTCGGACATTCTCCTTCAGGATCTCTTGGTAGACAGCAGAATTCATAGTTCCTTTTATCACGGCAAGTCTTCCAGGTCCTGAAGCAGCAAAACAGCCCCAGACCATCACACTACCACCACCATATTTTACTGTTGGTATAATGTTCTTTTTATGAAATGCAGTGTTCCTTCTACGCCAGATATACTTGGACACACACCTTCCAAAGAGTTCCACTTTTGTCTCATCGGTCCACAGAATGTTGTCCCAAAAGTCTTGGGGATCATCAAGATGTGTTGTGGAGAAATTGAGACGAGCTTTGATGTTCTTTTTGCTCAGCAGTGGTTTTCTCCTTGGAACTCTGCCATGCAGGCCATTTTTGCCCAGTCTTTTCCTGATGGTGGAGGCATGAACGCTGACCTTAACTGAGGCAAGTGAGGCCTGCAGTTCCTTGGACGTTGTTGTGGGGTCTTTTGTGACCTCTTGGATGAGTCGTCGCTGCGCTCTTGGGGTAATTTTGGGCGGCCGGCCACTCCTGGGAAGGTTCACCACTGTTCCATGTCTTCGCCATTTGTGGATAATGGCTCTCACTGTGGTTCGCTGGATTCCCAAAGCTTTGGAAATGGCTTTATAACCCTTTCCAGACTGATAGATCTCAATTACTTTCTTTCTCAATTGTTCCTGAATTTCTTTGGGTCTCGGCATGATGTGTAGCTTTTAAGGATCTTCTGATGGACCTTACTGTGTCAAGCAGCTCCTATTTAAGTGATGCCTTGATTGTGAACAGGTGTGGCAATAATCAGGCCTGGGTGTGGCTAGAGAAATTGAACTCAGGTGTGGACAACCACAGTTATAGTATGTTTTAACAAGGGGGGCAATCACTTTTTCACACAGGGCCATGATGGTTTGGATTTTTTTTCACCTTTAATAATAAACACCTTCATTTACAAATTGCATTTTGTGTTTACTTGTGTTGTCCTTGACTATTGTTAAAAATTGGTTTGATGTTCCGAAACACTTAAGTGTGACAAACATGCAAAGGAACAGGAAATGAGGAAGGGGGCAAACACATTTTCACACCACTGTATGCGTGTATAGAATGCGCACAAAATAATTTTTACTTCACGCAAAGAAACACGCGGCCCTTTAGCAGATTAATGGCAGATGGTTTAAGGGTCTGGGTCATTGAGACAATGCCAAAGAACCTCCCCTCAGCCGATTGTTTCAGAAAACTCTGTCATAGAGAAATGTTTTAGATTTTTACTTGCTAAAATGTTTTTGCCCCTGGAGGGTTGAACGAGGACTTTGAAACTAGTGCCATTCTCTAGATTCCTCCTTTCCTAATATATTTGCGCAGGATTTTTTATTAGTATATTAATTTTAAATATGGTAAACATTTTTAAATAATTTTAACCATTTTGGTACATATATATATATATATATATACACACATACATACACACACACATATCCCCACTATATTTATACATATACCCTCCCCTTCAGTTATATATATATATATATGCCTAGTCTTAAGAATTATTGAAGATTGTGTAAAAATATTGATTCTCATTTTCATTTTATATTTATTTTTAAATGTCGCTCATTGGTTGTTGTTCTGTATGAATTCATATATTTTTTTGTTTGGATAGGGATTTTATTTCTGTTTATCCTCCTGTCCTATACCTTTATATTGCGATAACGTGCCATTTACATATTCCCGCCCCTAAGGTCCACCCAGGTAGTATAAAATTAGTCCCCTACACATACAGTCATCAGGTTGATAAAGGAACCAATGAGATGTTCAGAAACGCGTCACTCTTTGATGACTGCTTCCTGTTTTGCTTCCCGTTTGTGGTCCCCGCTGGTTGCTGTTTATTGTCTTCTGCCGCTGACGTCACTCCCGGGATCCTCGTGTTTTGAGACTGCGATTGCGGGCTGGCCTGTCAGTTCTCTTGGAGCTCCCTGCTGGTTTTCCCGTTGGCATCCCCTGGACCCCCCCCCCCGCTACTGGAAACACACAGCCTAAAGAATTTGTATATGCCAGTGACCATTGCATTTATGCCGGACCACCTACATGGATATTAATGATATGCTCTGCCAGTCTACATATCTTGTAAGTGTTTTTAACCCTTTTTGGGGAAATTAAACAGCTTTTAACTCTACACTTAGAGGCGCCTTTTCTTTGTTTTAATGCCACGTAAGCCAAACTGCATGATGCCGCAGCACTTTGCGGTTTGGTGTAGTGCAATTTTTCAAACAAGGGACTTCTTTTCGGAGTTTCTGGTGCGTAGGGCTGCCACTATCCAAGGCCTGCCTAATTGCTAAAGGGCATTTTTGGGAAAATGCGCCATTTTGCATGCACGCCCGACATGCAACTAGTGGTTGAAGGTCCATATACTTGAGGGATTAATGCTGCAGTTTTGTCAGAGGGTTGTGCACCCCCATATCATTTTGCATGCTACTGAGCACACTGTGTACAAACAACACGCCATCGTTCACTCACTCAAGTCCTACAGCAGGGAAATCCCCAACATGTGGAAGTCAATGCATTACAATTGGAAGAATGTCATATGAGCAGAAAGAGAAATTCCACCATGCGGCCAGCACACTCCTAGCAACCCATACCACAACACTGAGAAAGTGGTATTAAAGAATTTGTGACCACGTATGTCTGTTCTCTGACTGTGCGCAGTGCCCGTGAGTTATGCAACCGAGCACCCTGTGGCCCTGTGTTATGCAACAGAGCGCCATGTGGCCCTGTGTTATGCAACCGAGCACCCTGTGCCCCTGTGTTATGCAACCGAGTGTGCTCTGTGCCCGTGTGTTATGCAACCGAGTGTGCTCTGTGCCCCTGTGTTATGCAACCGAGTGTGCTCTGTGCCCCTGTGTTATGCAACCGAGTGTGCTCTGTGCCCCTGTGTTATGCAACCGAGTGTGCTCTGTGCCCCTGTGTTATGCAACCGAGTGTGCTCTGTGCCCCTGTGTTATGCAACCGAGTGTGCTCTGTGCCCCTGTGTTATGCAACCGAGTGTGCTCTGTGCCCCTGTGTTATGCAACCGAGTGTGCTCTGTGCCCCTGTGTTATGCAACCGAGTGTGCTCTGTGCCCCTGTGTTATGCAACCGAGTGTGCTCTGTGCCCCTGTGTTATGCAACCGAGTGTGCTCTGTGCCCCTGTGTTATGCAACCGAGTGTGCTGTTCCTGTGTGTCCTCTGTGTTATGTGACGGAGTGTGTGCTGCGATTGTGCTCCGTACTGTGTGAGCTCTGTGTGTTCTGCCATTGTGAGTGTGCATGTGTGTGCTCTGTGTTCTGCTCTGACTGTCTGCATGTACGCCATTGCCGAGTGATGTAAGTGGAGGTGACCCACAGCACCTGTGTACACCATCACTCCAAAGTCTGTACTCCAGTGAGAGCACAGGATGACAGAGGAGAATGCACTGGAGAGGGGTGGCTGGGAGTGGAGTGCAGTAGTGAGTAGGAGAGGAGAGAGAGTGAGGTGATGCATGATGAGTAATAAAGCTGTAAAACTGAAGTAGTACAGGAGGCCTCCCGTACTGCTGACAACAAGCATGATATGCCCAGCTACAAAAAGATAGGAGGGGTAGTGGGTATTGAGGAGGAGGGCACAGAGGGTGTAGAGCTGTATGGACACAGGGAGCCTCCACTTTTTTTGGCAGGAAATGCTCTTCTCTTTTTTTTATATTGAAATGGAAGTATAAAAGGATACAATAAAGAAGTCCCACCTGCATCATGTGACGCCAAGGCACGCAACATCTTGCCGGCGTTCTTGCGAATCTGCTTCTCTGAATTACAAAGCATCTTCATGAGCAGGTCCAGAGCTCCGGTCTCCTTGAAGACCCCGGCCAGGGAGCCGATGCTGGCGTAGGCACTTAGCACATGAATGGTGTTGAGGATGGAGGAATCAGGACCGGAGCTCTGGGACATCTGTCTGGTTGCTCTCTGAACCAGCATCCGCACATCCTCGGTCATCTCCTGCAAAGCGGCCTCATCGGGGGAACCAGACGTCTTTTCTTCTGCGATGCCCGGCCCCTCAGATTTGCGCTTCCCCAGCAGAGTGGGGCAGTTGGTGTAAACTTCCTCCGCCGACATCCACATCAGGATATTCGGGGACTTGCTCTCTGTCTGTAAGGTGGCTCCGCCACTTCCTGCCGCCTCCTCCACATTTTGCAATGCCCATCGGATCAGATACTCGGTGTGTCCGTCTGGGCTCAACCTCTGCCGCAATAACTCCACCGGCTGGGCCTGAAGCTTCGGATCCAGCTGTACCAGGAGGTTGCCATTCCTCCTCTCCCCCACCAACATGGCAGAAACCTGACAGCAGACAGAAAAGGATAGCATTGTAGTATATATCAGACTTCTGTGCACCCCACCATTACAATCCATCTGTCCATCACTGCATAACCCCTCCCCTTCTGACTGCATAACCCCTCCCCTTCTGTCTGCATAACCCCTCCCCACTATACCATACATCCGAGCACCCTACACTTCACCAATTTCCTCCTACCAGATTCTACCCTTCCTATTTTCACTCCCTTCACACCAAACTCTCCTTTCATCCACATGACACAAGTACTCCAACCAACTGCCACTCCCCATCCTTTCTACCACACGTCACCCTCCTACTTTCACTCCCTTCGCACCAAACTCTACAACTCTTTGCTTTCACTTCCTTTCCATTGCACTGTGCCCATTCCCCCAACCTCCATTTCTTACCCTTCCCATGACACGCTAGCGTCCCTCCAACTGCCACTTCTTAACCTGCCACCCTTTCATGCCACCCTTCCTGCAACTGCAAATCCCTATCCTTCCGATTACATTTTACCCTTATTCCAACTGTTATTCCTAAACATCCTTCAAAACACAACTTCATACCCTTCCCAACACACTCTGCTCTTCCTCCAACAACCCTTCCGTGCCCTTCCCATGACACTCATGTTCCTCCAACTGCCACCTCCCTACCCTTTGTACCACACACCATTTTCTACTACATGTCACCCTTCCTGCAAATGCCACTCCCTACCCATCCTCCATTTCTTACCCTTCCCATCGTCCAACCTCCATTTCTTACATTTCCCATAACCCACTAGTGTTCCTGCAACTGCCACTCTCTATTCTTCCTATTACATTATACTGTTCTTCCAACTGTCATTTCTAAACTTTCTCCAAACACTCTATACCCTTCCCAACACACACTGTTCTTCTTACAACTACCACTCTCCACCCAACCTCCATTTCTTACACCTCCCACCACACTCCAGTGTTCCTCCAACTGCCGCTCCCTACTCTTTCCATAATAGGCCATGTTTCCCGCAACTGCCACTCTATATCCTTTCCCATCACATTCAACCCGTCATCCAACTGTCATTACTAACCTTCCTCCAAACACAACTCTTCATCCAACCCCAACCCATCCTCCATTTCTTACCCTTCCCATGACACCCCAGTGTTCCTCCAACTGCCGCTCCCTACCCTTTCTACCACACTTCCTGTAACTGCCACTCTCTATCCTTCCCATCACATTCTACCCTTCCTTCAAACAACTGTTTACCCCTCCCAACACTCTATTCTTCCTCCAACCACCCTCCATATATAACCCCTCATGTCTCCCCTATCTCCATATATACCGCCTCATGTTCCCTATATTATATTATATATATATATCCCCGCCTCCACATATACACCCCTTGCCCCCCCCACCTCCATATATACACCCCCCTTGTCCCCCCCACCTCCATATATACACCCCCCTTGTCCCCCCCACCTCCGTATATACACCCCCCTGTCCCCCCCACCTCCGTATATACACCCCCCTTGTCCCCCCCACCTCCGTATATACACCCCCCTGTCCCCCCCCACCTCCGTATATACACCCCCCTGTCCCCCCCCCACCTCCGTATATACACCCCCCTGTCCCCCCCCACCTCCGTATATACACCCCCCTGTCCCCCCACCTCCGTATATACACCCCCCTTGTCCCCCCCACCTCCGTATATACACCCCCCTTGTCCCCCCCACCTCCGTATATACACCCCCCTTGTCCCCCCCCACCTCCGTATATACACCCCCCTGTCCCCCCCCACCTCCGTATATACACCCCCCTTGTCCCCCCCACCTCCATATATACACCCCCCTTGTCCCCCCCCACCTCCATATATACACCCCCCTTGTCCCCCCCCACCTCCATATATACACCCCCCTTGTCCCCCCCCACCTCCATATATACACCCCCCTTGTCCCCCCCCCCACCTCCATATATACACCCCCTTGTCCCCCCCACCTCCATATATACACCCCCATTGTCCCCCCACCTCCATATATACACCCCCATTGTCCCCCCCACCTCCATATATACACCCCCTTGTCCCCCCCACCTCCATATATACACCCCCTTGTCCCCCCCACCTCCATATATACACCCCCCTTGTCCCCCCACCTCCATATATACACCCCCCTTGTCCCCCCACCTCCATATATACACCCCCTCTTGTCCCCCCCCACCTATACACCCCCTCTTGTCCCCCCCACCTCCATATATACACCCCCTCTTGTCCCCCCCACCTCCATATATACAACCCCTCTTGTCCCCCCCACCTCCATATATACAACCCCTCTTGTCCCCCCCCCACCTCCATATATACAACCCCCCTTGTCCCCCCCACCTCCATATATACACCCCCCCTCTTGCCCCCCCCACCTCCATATATACACCCCCCCTCTTGTCCCCCCCACCTCCATATATACACCCCCCCTCTTGTCCCCCCCACCTCCATATATACACCCCCCTCTTGTCCCCCCACCTCCATGTATACACCCCCCCACCTCCATATATATACCCCCCCCTCTTGTCCCCCCACCTCCATATATACACCCCCTCTTGTCCCCCCACCTCCATATATACACCCCCCCTCTTGTCCCCCCACCTCCATATATACACCCCCCCTCTTGTCTCCACCCACCTCCATATATACACCCCCCCTCTTGTCTCCACCCACCTCCATATATACACCCCCCTCTTGTCCCCACCCACCTCCATATATACACCCCCCTCCATATATACACCCCCCCTCTTGTCCCCACCCACCTCCATATATACTCCCCCCTCTTGTCCCCCCACCTTCCATATATACACCCCCCCTCCTGTCCCCCCTACCTTCCATATATACACCCCCCCTCCTGCCCCCCCACCTTCCATATATACACCCCCTCCTGCCCCCCCCACCTTCCATATATACACCCCCCTCCTGTCCCCCTACCACCTTCCATATATACACCCCCCTCCTGTCCCCCTACCACCTTCCATATATACACCCCCCTCCTGTCCCCCTACCACCTTCCATATATACACCCCCCCCCCCTGTCCCCCCCACCTTCCATATATACTCCCCCCTCTTGTCCCCACCACCTTCCATATATACACCCCCCTCTTATCCCCCCCACCTTCCATATATATACACCCCCCTCTTGTCCCCCCCACCTTCCATATATACACCCCCCCCCCTCTTGTCTCCCCCACCTTCCATATATACACCCCCTCATGTCCTCCCCACCCTCCATATATACACCCCCTCTTGTCCCTTCCCCTCCCTAAAGTCCATCATACACCCCTCGACTTCTCCCTTTCTACAGAGCCCCGCCCCCCTCAGGTGCCCCTTTCCCTCACACGGTGTCGCAGAGCCGATCTTGCAGTCAACTCCGTTACTCGCTCCCTGCACTTCCGGGTTACTCCGGCCACGTGATTGACGCGACACGCCCACACGGCCTTCATTCCTGACAGCTCAGCGTAACGCCGGTACGTGTGGGCGGGGCTACATTGCGTCTATTGGGGAAGGCGGGAAAACGTGGGGGTGTCTAAGACTGGAGGCGTGGTCATCAATTCTGTGAAAGTGGATGCTGTGTGTAAACCAAACATGAAAGAATGTTACCATGGAAACTACCACACAGGGGTCAAAGAGATGGGGCGGGATTAGGCTAGATGAGGAGTCTGGGAGGAGTGTGCCTACAAGGGAAAGAGAACTGTAGAAAATAAAGCTCTCTCTAGGGGGCGCCATCCACCAGAGTCCGCCCAAAATACGACCAAGCACGTTCACGTCTACGTAATCCCGACACCATTGTCATCCTCACACCGGGACACGCCCACTCATCCTTGTACTGGGACACGCCCACTGATCCTCACTTTTCTTTTTACTGACAAAACGTAAAATTTACTAGCGGGCACTTTTTTTTTTTTTATTGAATATAAAAACGGAAGTAATTCTGCGCTGGGGAAGATTTTAACACATAAAAGCCCCCTACACCACAATCTGCATAGCTCTCTGTCCCGGATTTGGAGCAATGTCCAGATTGGATGACCAGGATCACTGCATGGATCAGTTTTCCATGGCGTTACAAACGCTCCTGAGTCGCACGGCTCACCTGGAATCTCCCACTTGCAGGTCATCCCTGCTGCTGCTCCAGTCTCTGTGCAGGCACCCGCCTCGAATATTACCTCTATAAGAGGTATGTCTGGTTCCGCTCCGCTTCCCCAGCGATTTGGGGGTGATCCAGTCCAATGCAAAGGGGTTTCTCAACCAGGTTGCTGCCCCAGGCGTTTCCCATGGACAGAAGCAAAGTAGGTTTCGTTATATCTTTGCTTTCTGAGACAGCCTTGGCCTGGGCAAACCCTGTATGGGAGACGTAAAAAAAAACCATTGTCCTGGTTTACCCAAAGTTTGTGGCTTCCTTTAAAGGAGTATTTGACGATCCCGCATGCTCCACTTCTGCTGTCAAAAGCCTCATGTCCATCAAACAGAGTAGAACTGTTGCCGATTACGCCATTGACTTCTGCAGTCTGGCAGCAGAGGTTGCTTGGAACAATGAGGCCCCCATGGCTGCTTTTTTTTTCATGGTCTCTCGGATAACATCAGTTTATAACGTAGCAGCCCCAGACATACCCACCGAGCTGGAGAAGTTGATCTCGTTTGCCATTCTTATTGACTCCAGACTGCGAGAGAGACCTTCCCTTAAGGAGTGATTGCGGAAGCCTCCTGTACCTTTGGCTCCAGCTTTGCAGTCCCACCCATGCCTCCCTCACCTTCCATGCCTCCTGGTACCAAGTCAGTCAGTGAAGGTGAACCCATGCACTTGGGCTTCACGCGTCTCTCTGCGGATGAGAGAGCCCTTAGGAGGAGGGAGAGATTGTGCCTTTATTGTGGCCTGGTGGGTCACTTTTTGAAGTCTTGTCCTACCCGTCCAGGGAACGCCGAACCTTGAGGTCCTGTCATAGACAGACTTTAGGTGGCATTGTTTCGTCCCCAGTTATCCAAATGAATAAGCCCCTGGTTCCGGTTACCCTTTCTTGGGTTGAGTCGTCCGTTGCGATACAGGCTCTAATGGACTCTGGGGCTGCAGGCCTGTTCATTGATGCTGCCTTTGTATCGAAGCACTCGATTCCGCCAGCAGCTGCGTGCCACTCCACTTGCCATTGAGGCTCTACAGCCTGCCCATGTGACTCATGAGACTGCTCCATTGTCCTTGGCCGTAGGGGCTCTTCACCATGAGATAATCCAATTCCAAGTTATCACCTCACTTAAATTTCTGCTGGTTATTGGTTATCGCTGGTTACAGAGGCACAACCCCTCTTTCGATTGGCTTCGTTCTCTGGTCGCCACAATGCAGTAATACTAAGGTCCTGTGCACATCTTCATTCTCCTCCCTGCCGGAGGAGAACCGTGATTTTAGCGATGTCTTTGACAAAGTTCAAGACGGTAGTTTGCTTCCACATCGGTCGTATGATTGCACAATTGACATTCAACCTTGTGCCATACCCCCTCGTGGCTGAGTTTACTCTCCATTGGTCTCAGAGGATAAGGCAATGGAGGAGTACGTTGCAGATGCACTTTCATGAAGTTTAATCTGCAAATCCTCGTCTCCTGCTGGTGCTGGTTTCTTCTTTGTGAAGAATAGGGGTGAACTGAGACCTTGTACTGATTATAGGGGTCTCAGTCATTTCACAATTAAGAATGCTTATCCGATTCCATTATGAGTCCCTCGTAATGCCATTTGGCCTTTGTAACGCTCCAGCAGTTTTCCAGGAATTTATTAACAATGTCCTCTGAGATTTGTTGCAGTTATGTGTGGTGGTTTATCTCAACAATATCCTCATATTTTCCAAGTCCTTAGAGAGCCACCATGCAGATGTCCATCTTGTGCTTCAGAAACTAAGAGAGAATAATCTCTATTGTATATTGGAGAAGTGAAAGTTCCATCGTGAACAGGTTAAATTCCTGGGTTATGTACAGAAAAACTTTCAGCAGTCATACAGTGGCCCAGACCCATGGGTTTACGTCCTCTGCAGCATTTCCTGGGGTTTGTGGTAGATGGACTCAGTCACTGGTGCAGGCTTAGTCGATGCTGGAGATATAGTAGATGGGTTCAGTGTGTGGTGGTAGTGGAAGGGCTAATTCGGTGGTGGTGGTAGACAAGCTCAGTCTGTGGTGGCAATTGAGGGGCTCAGCTCAAATCTCGCAGTTGTAGGTGGGCTCATTAGGTGGTGGACGTAGATGGGTTCAGTCAGTGATAGTGGTGTTAGATGGGCTCAGTATATAGTCTGGGGCTCTAGAAGATGAGCTCAGTCAGTGATGGAGGTAGATGGGCTCTATCAGTGATGGTGGTAGATGGGTTTATTTAGTGATGGACATAGGCTCAGTTGGTGGTGGAGGTAGATTGGATCAGTTGGTGGTGGAGATAGATGGGCTCATTTGGTGGTGGAAGCACTGTGGATGGGCTCAGTCGTTGGTGGTTATAATAGATGTGTGGGTGCTGGTATACAGGCTCAGTTAGTGTCAGTGCTGGAGATAGATGGGCTTAGTCAGTCATGAAGGTAGACTCGTGGCCTTTGTGGAGGTTGTAGTAGATGGGTTCAATCGGGGTCAGCCAGTGATGGAGATAAATGGGCTCATTCTGTGGTGGAGTTTGTAAAAGTAGATGGGCTCACTTGGTGGTGGAAGCAGAGGGGCTCACTTGGTGGTGGAAGTAGAGGGGCTCACTCGGTAGTGGAGGTAGATGGGAAAACTCGTGGTGGAAGTAGGCAGGCTAACTCCGTGGAGGAGGTAGATAGGCTCAGTCAGTGGCAGTAATGGAGGTAGATAGACACATTCATTGTATTTGTTACTCTATGGAGTTTGTGGTGGTCTAGATCAGATGCCACTTCTACATTATGTAAAGGTACCCCTGTAGGAGCTGCAAAGTGATGTGGACCTGTCACCCTGCCCAGTCCAGACTTCATCTCTCAGACACTCCAAGACACAAAACAGCCCTTGCTTGTTTTTATGTTTTATTGAGGGGGTTAAACTTGGATAGGGTATAGGAAGTATGAGATGCCCAGTGAATTTTAGAACAAATAATTGGGACCACTTTTATACACTCTGTTATATACAGATCTCTCTTCCTCCAGCACAACTCTAAATGCAGACTATTGCTCCTCAGCTGCTCCAATACAACTCTTAGGCCGCGTACACACGGGCGGACTGTTCGCCCAACCTTGTTCGTCAAACAGTTTCATCAAACAGTCCGCTCAAAATTTGCATGAGCGGACTTGCCCACACACGAGCGGACTGTTTGACGAACAAGGTTGGCAAACAGTTCGCTCAACTTTTGAAATGAACGGACTCGCCCACGTAAGGCGGAGGCAAATCCGCCCATTTCGAGCGCGTGTACAGGTAGGCGGGGCCCGCGAAGGAGACGTCGCGGGCTCCGCCGCCTGGAATGGGCTTAAAGGGGAACCCCAACGCCGAAAAAAATCGGCGTGGGGGTTCCCCCCAAGTCCACACCAGACCCTTGTCCGAGCACGCTACCCGGCCGGCCAGGAAAGGGGGGCGAGCGAGCGCGCCCCCCCTCCTGAGCCGTACCAGGCCGCGTGCCCTCAACATGGGGGGTGCCTTGGGGAAGGGGGGGCCGCGCGGCCCCCCCACCCCAAAGCACCTTGTCCCCATGTTGATGAGGACAAGGGCCTCTTCCCGACAACCCTGGCCGTTGGTTGTCGGGGTCTGCGGGCGGGGGGCTTATCGGAATCCGGGAGCCCCCTTTAAGAAGGGGGCCCCCGGATACCGGCCCCCCACCCTATGTGAATGAGTATGGGGTACAATGTACCCCTACCCATTCACCTGTGAACTAAAGTACAATAAAAAACACAACACAGAGAAAAAATATTTTATTGCACAGCTCCGGGGGTCTTCGGGGGTCTTCTCGCCGGACTCCTCCGCTATGTGTGTGTAGCTCTTTTACTAGCGGAGGAGTCCGGCTTTCTTCCTCCCCGCCGCCGGCCTCTTCTCCCGACTTCGGGGGTCTTGTCCCCCTCTTCGGTTCTTCTGCCGGGCCACCGCGCCTGGTCCGGTGGCCCGGTCTTCTGTCGCCATCTTCCGTTCTTCTGTCGCCGCCTTCGGTTCTTCTGCCGGGCCACCGCGCCTTCTTGTAGCTCTTTTACAGGCGGTGGCCCGGTCTTCTGTCGCCGCCGCCGCCGCCGCCTTCCGTTCTTGTTCTTCTTCTTGTTGTTCTTCTTCTTCTCCTGGAGATGTTGACTCGACGATCTCTCCGGCCGGAATGCCAGGGACACGCTCCGCTGCCACTTATATAGTGACAATGGGGCGGTGTCACATGGTATATGTCACATGGGTTGGTCACATGGGTTGATGTCACATGGGGACTATGACATCGTAAGGGGGCGGGGTCACCATGTGACCAACCCATGTGACATATACCATGTGACACCGCCCCATTGTCACTATATAAGTGACCGCACAGCGCGGCTCTGGCATTCCGGCCGGAGAGATCGTCGAGTCAACATCTCCAGGAGAAGAAGAAGAAGAACAAGAAGAAGAACAAGAACGGAAGGCGGCGGCGGCGGCGACGACAGCGGCGACAGAAGACCGGGCCACCGCCTGTAAAAGAGCTACAAGAAGGCGCGGTGGCCCGGCAGAAGAACCGAAGGCGGCGACAGAAGAACGGAAGACGGCGACAGAAGACCGGGCCACCGGACCAGGCGCGGTGGCCCGGCAGAAGAACCGAAGAGGGGGACAAGACCCCCGAAGTCGGGAGAAGAGGCCGGCGGCGGGGAGGAAGAAAGCCGGACTCCTCCGCTAGTAAAAGAGCTACACACACATAGCGGAGGAGTCCGGCGAGAAGACCCCCGAAGACCCCCGGAGCTGTGCAATAAAATATTTTTTCTCTGTGTTGTGTTTTTTATTGTACTTTAGTTCACAGGTGAATGGGTAGGGGTACATTGTACCCCATACTCATTCACATAGGGTGGGGGGCCGGTATCCGGGGGCCCCCTTCTTAAAGGGGGCTCCCGGATTCCGATAAGCCCCCCGCCCGCAGACCCCGACAACCAACGGCCAGGGTTGTCGGGAAGAGGCCCTTGTCCTCATCAACATGGGGACAAGGTGCTTTGGGGTGGGGGGGCCGCGCGGCCCCCCCTTCCCCAAGGCACCCCCCATGTTGAGGGCACGCGGCCTGGTACGGCTCAGGAGGGGGGGCGCGCTCGCTCGCCCCCCTTTCCTGGCCGGCCGGGTAGCGTGCTCGGACAAGGGTCTGGTGTGGACTTGGGGGGAACCCCCACGCCGATTTTTTTCGGCGTTGGGGTTCCCCTTTAAGCCCATTCCAGGCGGCGGAGCCCGCGACGTCTCCTTCGCGGGCCCCGCCTACCTGTACACGCGCTCGAAATGGGCGGACTTTCCGAGCGGGAACAGTCCGCTCATTTCGAAAGTACAGCGGACAAGCCCACACACGGGCGGACTGTTCGCTCAAACAGTTTCAGCGGACAGTTTTTCGGAATTTCCGAAAGACTTTGTCCGTCCAACTGTCCGCTGAAACTGTCCGCTGAAAGCCCACACACGAGCGGACTGTCCGCCCAAACACTGTTCAGCGGACAAGGTTGGGCGAACAGTCCGCCCGTGTGTACGCGGCCTTAGGCCGTGTACACACAGGCGGACTGTTCGCCCAACTTTGTCCGCTGAACAGTGTTTCAGCGGACAGTCCGCTCGTGTGTGGGCTTCAGCGGACTGTTTCAGCGGACAGTCTGACGAACAAAGTTTTTTGGAATTTCCGTAAGACTGTCCGCCCAAACTTGGTTTCAGCGGACAGTCCGCTCGTGTGTAGGCTCGTTCGACAGACTAAGTTTTGCGCATGCTCAGAAAGGATTTACACGGCGAAGGTTGCATTGCAGTGTATAGGACGTCGTTTTTCTAGTCCCGTCGCACTTGCCGTTCACGTCATCGCGCACGCTTTCAGCGGACTGTTCGTTCATCGTGTGTGGTCAAGTCCGTTCATGCAAATTTTGAGCGGACTGTTTGTCGGATTGTCTGACAAACTTAGTTGGTGTGTACGCGGCCTTACTTGAGCTTCCAGGCATAGCTAGCACCGCATGTTTAGGCCTGACACTGGCTCAGCCAGGCCTTAGCAACTGCCTTTTGCAGGCAGGGACCATTGGGCCCCTTTAGTGTAACACCCCCCACCAAATTCTAGCCAGTCCCTTGGCTGGGAAAATTGAAAAATGTCTCCTGGGCCCAGGAGCAAGGGCATCCCATTAGATAAAGTGGAAGGGGAAATAACTTGGATAGGGTATCTGTACAAATTCAACCTGTACAGTTCAAACAGTAGTTCCCACTACAGGGCAAATATGTGATCCTAAAGTGGAGGGCAACCCTAAAAAAAAGAGCATTAATATTCTTTAAAAAATAAAAATAAAAGAATATTTGAATAAAACATTTTTTTTTTACCTTGCCAGAAATCCCTGTTGCTAGGCAGTCTTCCTAATTTTTTTTTAAAAGTCAGGAGCTGAAACAAAAGTAGCTGTTGACTTTTAAAAAAAAATTTATACGGCTGAAACACCGCTTTAAGCCCTCCGAATGGCAGTTATGAGTGAGCATAGATACCAGCTTTCAGTCATGAAAAAGATCTCCCAGTATTTCTAGGTGCAGGATTCAGGTTAAAATCCTCTATTTATAATGTAGCTACAGTAGGAGATCCAATGTCTTTTCTTCCAGCTCTATCTCGGGGGTCCCTAGGACATACTATCCACCATGACAAGGTCCCCAATCCTTGGATACTATTTGAACCGTGCAGGTTGAATTCAAACCCCTTCAGGGACCATCTTCTGACAGCGCCATTTATTGTTCTTGCTGCAGTGTTGCCCCCTTTGTCTGAATGCGATGCTACTCACCCCAAATTTGAATACAAATCCTCCTATATAAATTACCCCTGATGAAAGGAATTTAAAACCTGAAACGAGTTGGGAACCGCTAAGACTTATCCCTGATGTTGGACACCGAAAAGATCTAACGGACAATGGAGTGATACCTACTATATATATGTATCATACAGCTTACTGCAAGATATTATAATTGCATTTTTTTTTTTTTATTTTATAATAATCATGTTTTTTTTTATGTTTCTTTTTAAAATCATCATGTCTAGTTGATTTTTTTATAGAATCTATATGTCATGTGTATAAAAAATGTACACTTTTTAACCTACCCTTAGTGTCTTTGCCAATTTAAAGTCCCAATTCCCCTTTTTTGGGGGGGGGGGGGGTAAAAACAATGTTCTACTTGTTACTGAATGTAGTTTACCCCGTCCTGTGTTATTATGCAAAGAAGGGGGGTTGGCTTGTCCCCTGAGTGTATATCTCTTTGTACCTGTGTGTAGCGGATGACATTTTGGACAAAATTTCATACGCATGTAAATTTAGTTTTTGCCTCAGAACAATAAAGGTTCTGAGGGTTGATTATGTAGGTGGGCCTTAACACCAGTCTGGCCAGGCCATGTTTGAAGTTCTGCCTGGTCATGTGGACGGTGAAGTGCACATGACAGGCCAGAACCAGGTCTGGTTGGATGTTTGGGTATCGGCCTTCTCGGAGCCAATCAGTGGGAGTGCCGGGGCCCGCTGAGGACTCTGGGAAGGGGGTACATAAGCGGTGTGGGTCACATGTTCAGGGAGAGGTGTTCGTGAGACCCGTGTGGTCTGTTCTGGTTCCAGGACTGGGGTAGCCCCACGAGGGGTCCCGGTCACGGGGTGTTCAACAGGTAACTGGTAAGCCCATTAAGTCAAGGCCGCCCTGCAACGGGTTATGGTCGCTATATGTGGGGGCTCGTAGTCTGGGATTTACCGTTACCTCGCAGGGCCTTGGAACAGAGGGTGAAGAATGTTTTTTTGAACTGCGCCACAAAGATCATAGCCATTTTGGAGAGACTTTCACTGAGGTGCGTAAGCATGGGAGGAGCCTGTATCAAAAGCCAGTGAAAATACATAGGAGCCAGCACCCAGTGGGAGGAGTCTAGGCTGATCTTTTCCCCACACGAGGCACCTCGTGAATGTGTGTTGCGGAAGGAAGGAGTGAGTTTACTTTCTCGGTGTTGGAGAGAAGAAAAATTAATCGGAATGTACCGTATACCAGGAGTGCAATTGGTTCCAGGACCCAGGATGCCTTTGGGAAGGGGTCTTGTAGGAACGTCACCACTCGGTTCGGTGTTTACGGACACAGGCATTCGCTTGTTGGGGCGCAGGGGCGGTTCATACTCTACACTATTGGAGACGTCGACTGCCTGGGTATGCTGTGCGGAAAGTGCGACGGTCTGGTCGCCAATCCTCGGCCATTCTCTAGATGTGGCAAGTGTGGAGTATATGTTTTCAAGGTGGAACAACCGATTGGGTCACCTAGGGCCTACTGCATGGACTGGGCCACGGGTATGATAACTGATGAATCGGCTGTCTTCGCTCCGTTGGTGGGGCCTTCCACAAAGGTGACACCGGTTGTTTTTGATGTTCCGCAGAGAGATGCTACTACTTCTATTGTGGAGACTGCGGAGGAAACCACTCTGGACAGATGGACACTGCTTCTACCATTCTTTTGGAAGTCACCATGTCTCCACTGGAAAGAGTAAAATGCACAAAGTCTTCAAGGAAGCCGCGCAAAGTTCCACCACTGAGTCTAGCTGGATCCGATCAGCGGAAGAAGGTTGTTGCGGATAAAAGTTTGACCGTGAGTACATCCTTGTCTAATTATTTACCGGCAGAGGAATACAGAGATTCAGAGCTAGAGACACTGTCGGATCTAGAAGATGGGGACATTTTTGGGGTATTGTCGGAAGAACTGTTGTGGGCAGGGGGAGATGATGTGGCCACCACTTGTACAAATGTTACAGACTGGTTAGAGTTGACCTCCGGGAATGGAGTGTTGAACGTGGCGGGTCCTGTAACGGTGAGTGTGACTCTCCCAAAGCCTGTGAAACTGTCCACACTGAAAAGGGGCTCTGCCGTGCTGGTGCAGGGGTCCCCAAACTCCTGCATACCGTCTGGAGAGGGAAATGCTCGTGGGTTGCCAAAACTCGCAAGGTCACAGAGACTGTTACACAAAAGGGTGGCTGCCGAGTATGGGTTGGAGTTTCCCTATGTCCCCAGGGATGTCATGACTGTGATTGAGGAAAATCGTGAGGCCTGGTATGAAGGTGATGTTTGGAGCTACCTCAAGGTACCAAAGCCGCTTCGGAAAAAGGCCACTGGAGCTTTATGACAGATTTCAAGAGAGCGCCATTTACTTCATCATTACAGTTGATGCTCAAGGGAAAGATCTGACTCTACCTGACCCAAGGTTCTATTGGTGAACTTTTCCTGGAGTCAAGTTTTTGAGAAGCTTGCAGAAAGAAAAGGAGAAGCATTTTTTTTTTCAGTGTTTCTGCAATCCACAAAAACTTTGGGGTGTTAGGTAGTTCTACAGAAAAATGCAAGTCAAGTTCTTCAGGCTTTTGGCCCAACGGGTCCACTTGTTAAGGGGCTTGCAGTTATAGCGGCTTTGACCTCTAGGTGGCATGAGTCGGCAGAAAATAGTGGTAGTGCGCAGAGACTTTTCTTTTCACCAGTGATTAGAGTGTGTTAGAAAAGATATTTCACATGCTTGTGAAGGAGGAAATTCCGCTGTGACAACGCTGGAATTTTGCCCTTCAGAACCTAGAGTGTAGTGTACAGTATTGGTTTTTGCATTATGTTTCTTTTTCAGGATGCATCGAGATCGGCTATCAAGCTAATCGGAGGGGCCTGGGTGGGCTTAGATAGTTAGCTGGGTGGTATGCATACAGTATTCAATGTGTCATTGTGACAAGTGTTAATGTTTAAACATGTTTCCCTTTCTTTCCCTTTCCCCAACACCTAAATCAAGAACTCAGGCACTACTTAGTTTTTTTTGTTTGTTGTTGCGTAGGATTTTTACCCTGGTTGTTACCTGGACAATGGGGACATTGTCTAAATGGCTGGGGGGATGTGTAGCAGATGACATTTTGAACAAAATGTCACACGCATGTCAATTTAGTTTTTGCCTCAGAACAATAAAGGTTCTAAGGGTTGATTATGTAGGTGGACCTTAACACCAGTCTGGGCAGGTTGTGTTTAGGAGTTCTGCCTGGTCATGTGGACGGTGAGGTGCACATGACAGGCCAGAACTAGGTCTGGTTGGATGTTTGGGTATCAGCCTTCTCTGAGCCAATCAGTGGGAGTGCCAGGGCCCGCTGAGAAGTCTGGGAAGGGGGTACTTAAGCGGTGTGGGTCACGTGTTCAAGGATAGGTGTTTGTGAGACCCGTGTGGTCTGTTCTGGTTCCAGGACTGGGGTAGCCCCATGAGGGGTCCCGGTCACGGGGTGTTCGACATCTCGCAACATGTTCCTGTCAATGGCCCCTGATAGACCTGCCTGGTCTGGGGTAGGGATCCGTCTGTTCCCGAGTCTCGGAACCGGCTGGTCCGAGGCGCAGTAACTGAGGGAGGATTCAAGGTGTCCGGGTGTGCTCTCGGCTTGGAGGGACACCACAGCTCGTGGAAGTGACCGAGGGAGTACTCTTCAGAGGAGGGCCGGCAAGTGCCTGGTTACTGAGTTGGGAAGGACAATGGCAAATTCACACTTTTCCGGTACCATTGAGGAGACGGGAAACGTTCCAGGTATGGCTGAAAAATGTTCCTGTTCACCCTTAGTTGATTGATCAAGTTTGAGTCAACATGCTGACTGCCATGATCTCTAACTAGAGATCTGTTCAGCCTTGAAGTACCCAGCTGCGAGTGGCTACTCTCTGGGTGGAAATAGAGACTTTGCTAGACCTGCAGTTCAAGGTGCCTGAGTTCTTCACCTGTGCCCTCTGTTCCCTAAGAGACTGTGTTATTTGAAGGTTCTTGATGCAAAATAAAACCTTTTAAAGAGGACTTCATCTGTGTCAGTGTTCAAGTTGTTGGATATCAACCCTGGGAACCCCTAGACATGAAAGATAAGGCCACAGGAAGGTAACTGGTAAGCCCATTAAGTCAAGGCTGCCCTGCAATGGGTTATGGCCGCTACATGTGTTTGAATAAACAGTCTTATGCTCCTCTTCATCCTAAACTGATGGCGGACATACTCCTTTTGAGTACAGGGGTCCTTCACACTGTACCTACAAAACGTGTGAAGTTTAGTGACCCCCAAATCCAATGTGATACCAATGCTGGTACACACTAACAAATTAATGTGTATTACCATTTTGGGTCCTCAGTATGAGTAATAGGAATAGGCTAGAAATAACTGGTATACAATGTGGATATGATTTTACAATAGATACACTTGAATCTTTACACCAATGTGTTAGTTGTAGATAGGCTCAGTCACTGGGGAAAGTAGGTAGGCTTATGCCGCGTATACACGGCCGGAATTCCGGCCAGAAAAAGACCGATGAGAGCTTTTCATCGGAAAATGCGACCGTGTGTATGCTCCATCGGAATTTAGCTGTCCAAATTTCCGCCAGCCAAAAATTGATAGCATGTTCTCAATTTTTCAGACGGAAAAACTTTCTATCGGTAATTCCGATCGTGTGTATGCAATTCCGACACTCCAAAAAATCACGCATGCTCAGATTCAACTACGAGACAGAAGCTATTGGCTACTGGCTATTGAACGTCCTTTTTCTAGTTCCGTCGTACGTGTTGTACGACATTGCGTTCTACGCTAATCGGAATTTGGTGTGACCGTGTGTAGGCAAGACAGCTTGAGCGTAATTCCGTCGTAAATCCGTCGGAAAAACCATCAGAGCTTCTTCCGACGAGAATTCCGATCGTGTGTACGCGGCATTAGCTGATTCTGGAGATACGTAGGTGGGCTCAAAGTGTGGTTGTAGTAGAAGGACTTAGTAGGAGCCTGGAGTAAGGTACTGAAGGTAGATGGGTTTGTTTGGTGGTGGATGTAGATAGAGACTTAGTCGGTGGTGAAGGTAGATAGGCTTAGTTGTGGTGGGGGTAGATGGGCTCAGTAGGTGGTGGAGGTAGATGGGCTCATTTGATGGTGGAACTAGATGGGCTTAGTCGTGGGTGCTGGTGATAGATGGGCTCACTGGGTGGTGGAGGTAGATGTGCTCATTCAGTGGTGGTAGTAGACAGGCTCAGTCAGTGGCAGTGGTGGAGAGAGATATGCTTAGTCCATAGTGAAGGTAAACAAGCTCACTTAGTCGGTGGTGGTGGACAGTCTCAGTCATTGAGGGAGTTGAATGGGTTTATTTGATGGTGAAAGTAGATGGGCTCAGTTGCTGGTGGTGGTGATAATAAAAGTGGGACTGTTATCCACCCTATCATAAATTGTGGTGGAGCTAGGCAGACTCAGTCCTTGGATGGGCTCAATTGATGATGGAGGTAGAGAGGCTCAATCAGTGATGGCAGTAGATGGGCTTAGTTGGTGATGGAATTAGACAGGCTCAGTCAGTGATGAAGATAGATGGTGATGGAGGTAGACAGACTCAGTCAGTGGTGGAAGCAGATGGGCTCAGTCAATAGTGGAAATAGATGGGCTAATTTGGTGGTGAAAGTACATGGGCTCAGTCTTTGGTAGAGGTAGAAAGACTCAGTCTGTGATTGGAGTAGATGGGCTCAGTTGATGATGTAGGTAGACAGGCTCAGTCAGTGATGGAGATAGATGGGGTTCAGCCAGTGATGGAGGTAGATGGTGGAAGTAGATGGGCTCAGTTGGTGGTGGTAATAAACAAGCTCAGACAGTGATGGAGATAGACAGGCTCCATCACTGGCTGATGGAATGAAACAGTGTTCGGATCAGTACATTGTATTGGATACAGAACCTTCCAATGGTGTTCCCGGGTCTCGCTGCACTTGTCGCTGCATTTGTCTTTCTTGGACAATTAATATGATCTGTAGGTATATATAATTTTACTGTAATGTGATAATACAGTAATGTAAATACTGTGATAATATAATAATTTGATGCTGGATTGTGTCTATTTATGTATGACTTTTAAAATGAAGAAGCAGACAACACTGAATCTACAAAATGCGTCGAGTTCAGTGACCCACAGTCCATTGTGAAACTAATGCTGGTACACAGTAGCAAATGTATGTTTATAACCATATTTTGGTTCTCAATATGATTCTCTGAGAGCATCATTGTAGGGTTATGCTCAAATATATTCAAAACACTGCCTCGTTGTTTTTTTTAGGTATGCTCTTAAAAAATGATTGTGCCTTTAAAAAAAAAAAATGTTGATGCTACAATTAAAAATGATATTTTGTCAAATAATTTGTGTAAGGAGTGCCTCAAAAGCCTACCTTCTGTTTTTTTTTTTACTACAATAGACTCATTCAGTGGTGGAGGTAGTCGGGCCCAGTCACTGGTAGAGGTAATTTGGCTAATTCAGTAGTAGTGATAGACAAGCCCCATATATGGCTCGGTCAGTGGCAGTGGTGGAGGTAGACAGGCTCAGTCAGTGGTGGAGGTAAATGGGCTTGGTCAGTGGTAAAGGTAAACAGGCTCAGTTTGTGGTGGAGGTACAGTAAGTCAGTTGATGGTAGAGATACTTAGGTTTATTCAGTGGTAGTTGTAGACTGGCTCAGTCAGTGGCAATTTCGGAGGTAGGCAGGCTTGGACGATATCAGTGATAGTGATATTTTGGCTTAGTCAGTGATAAGGGTAAACAAGCTCAGTCAGTGGTGGAGGTAGACGGTCTGAGTCACTGGTGGAGGTATATCGTCTCAGTCACTGGTGGAAGTAGATGGGCTTGGTCAGTGGTGAAGGTAGACAGGCTCAGTCACTAGTGCAAGTACAGTTGATGGGCGCAATCAGTAGTGGAGGCAGATGGTCTCAGTCATTGGTGGAAGTAGATGGGCTTGGTCTGTGGTAGAGGTAGCCTTTGAAAACATAGCTGTGCTGTGTAAATGCATAATAAACAAATTGTTATATTTACAAAATAACATGTATGAAAATAAATTGAAGTGAAGTCCAAAGTGAAACAATATATCAAATCCACAGATATATTTGAAAATAATGAATCGTCCACAGTGCTTATAAAAAAGTGTCCATCATTCATGTGACTGTGAGAAGTTGTAATCAAGGAGCCCACCACCTAAGTGCATCCAGCCTCTTACCAGAAAGGCAGACCCCACATTATAGGAGGCCTGATATAGCACAAAACTGAAGCAATTAATCCTCTGATCAGAGGACATCAAACGGCACCCAGGATGGTACTGAAAAATCCTCCGCCTGTGTTTCTTGACTCAGTCAAGAAGAAAAACCTCAGATGGTGTATTATCGTTTAAAATTTATTGAGTAAAAAATAAAAAACTACTTACAAGATGTACAGTATATCTTGTTAACATGCAATAAATCCAAAGAACGCTCTGGGTGTCAGCTCCAGCCAAGTGTGGGTAACATCAGTACAAGTTCTGCCCTACCTCGACGTAGGTTTCGTCTGAACAAACGTTGTCAAAAGAATTAGCTTCCCTGTCTCAGTCACAGCTGGAGGTAGATTGGCTCTGTCAGTGGTTGAGGTAGATGGTCTCAGTGTTGGTGGAGGTAGACAGGCTCGGTCACCAATGGAGGCACTTAGGGCTCATTCCAGGGCAGGACTGGGACAGAAATTTGGCCCTGGACTTCATCCAGACCGGCTCACTTACATTTTAGGTGTCCCATCAGCAGCCCCCTTAAATCAGAGTCCCATCAGCAGCCCCCTTAAATCAGAGTCCCATCAGCAGCCCCCTTAAATCAGATTCCCATCAGCAGCCCCCTTACATCAGAGTCCCATCAGCAGCCCCCTTACATCAGAGTCCCATCAGCAGCCCCCTTAAATCAGATTCCCATCAGCAGCCCCCTTACATCAGAGTCCCATCAGCAGCCCCCTTACATCAGAGTCCCATCAGCAGCCCCCTTACATCAGAGTCCCATCAGCAGACCCCTTAAATCAGATTCCCATCAGCATCCCCCTTACATCAGAGTCCCATCAGCAGCCCCCTTACATCAGAGTCCCATCAGCAGCCCCCTTACATCAGAGTCCCATCACCAGCCTCCTTACATCAGAGTCCCATCACCAGCCCCCTTACATCAGTGTCCCCCTCCCACATGTACTCACAGTTCTGAAGGCAGCTTCTCTTCTTCCTCTCTCCAGTCATGTGATAAGTAACAAGTGATAAGGGGAGAGAGGAAGGAAAGTCTCCCGGCCGTCTATCTCCCCCTGCAGGCTGGAGGGAGCATAACTCCTAACGCTCTCTCCAGCATATGACAGATACTTCTCCTCCTGACAGGAGTGAAATCACAATCACTCACTGTCAGAGAGGAGTGGCTCCAGGACTGTACCTGACCGGCTCACTGAGCCATCGGCCCACCGGGAATCTCCCGGTAGTCCTGATGGCTAGTACATGCCTGGCTCATTCAGTATTGGTGGTAGACAGGCTCGATTGATAGACATTTTGGCGATAGATGTGCTTAGTCGGTAGTAGAGATAGATGGGATCACTCAGTGGAAGTGGAGGAGGAAGATTGGCTTTAGTTGGTTGCGGAGGTAGATAGGGTCAATTGGTGGCAGTGGTGAAGATAGATGGGCTCATTTAGTTGTGGAGGTAGATGGTCTCAGTCACTGGTGGAAATATATAGCTTTGGTCAGTGGTGGGGGTAGACCGTGTAATTCACTGGTGGAAGTGGATGGATTCAGTCTGTGGTGAAGGTAGACAGGTTCAGTCAGCGATGGGGGTCAATGGTCTAAGTCAGTGGTGGCAGTGGAGGAGGTAGATGGGCTCAATTGGTTATGAAGGTAGATGGGCACAGTTGGTGGCAGTGGGGGAAGTGGAGGGGCTCAGTTAGTTATGGAGGTAGATGGGCACGGTCGGTAGAAGTGGAAGAGGTAGATGGCTTGGTTGGTTATAGAATTAGATAGGCTCAGTCGGTAGAAGTGGAGGAGATAGATTGGCTTGGTTGGTTATGGAAGTAGATGGGCTCAGTCGGTGGAAGTGAAGGAAGTAGATGGGCTCAGTAGGTGGAAATGGAGATGGTAGATGGGTTTGGATGGTTATGGAGGTAGAGGGGATCTGGAGGTAGATGGGCACAGATTTTGGAAGTGGAGGAGGTATATGGATGGGTTGGTTATAAAGGTAGATGGGCACAGTCGGTGGCAGTGGAGGAGGTAGATGGGCTTGGTTGGTTATGGAAGTAGATGGGCTCAGTCAGTGGCAGTAGAGGAAGTAGAGGGGGTTGGTTGGTTATGGAAGTAGATAGGCTCAGTTGGTGGAAGTGAAGGAGGTAGATGGGCTCAGTAGGTGGAAATGGAGGTGGTAGATGGGCTTGGCTGGTTATGGAGGTAGATGGGCTCAGTTGGTAGAAGTGGAGGAGATAGATAGGCTTTGTTGGTTATGGAAGTAGATGGGCTCAGTCGGTAGAAGTGGAGGAGATGGATGGGCTTGGTTGGTTATGGAAGTAGATGAGCTGGGTTGGTTATGGAGGTATATGGGCTAAGTTGGTGGAAGTGGAGGAGGTAGATGGACTCTGTTGGTTATAGAGATAGATGGGCTCAGTCAGTGGCAGTGGAGAAGGGGCTCTGGAGGTAGATGGGCAGAGTTGGTGGAAGTGGAGGAGGTAGATGGCTGGGTTGGTTATGAAAGTAGATGGGCTCAATCAGTGGAGAAAGTAGATGGCTCAGTCAGTGGCAGTGGAGGAAGTAGATGGGCTTGGTTGGTTATGGAGGTAGATGGGCTCAGTCGGTAAAAGTGGAGGAGATAGATGGGCTTGGTTGGTTATGGAGGTAGATGGGCTCATTCGGTAGAAGTGGAGTAGATAGATGGGCTTGGTTGGTTATGGAAGTAGATGGGCTCAGTCGGTAGAAGTGGAGTAGATAGATGGGCTCAGTCGGTAGAAGTGGAGAAGGTAGATGGGCTTGGTTGGTTATGGAAGCAGATGGGCTCAGTTGGTGGAAGTGGAGGTAGATGGGCTCAGTTGGTTATGTAGGTAGATGAGAACAGTCAGTGGCAGTAGAGGAGGTAGGTGGGCTTGGTTAGTTATGGAGTTAGATAAGCCCAGTCAATGGAAGTGGGGGAGGTGGATAGACTTGGTTGGTTATGTAGGTTGGTGGCAGTGCAAGAGGTGGGTGGCTTTGGTTAGTTATGTAGGTACATGGGCTGAGTCGGTGGAAGTTATGGAAGTAGATGGGCTCAGTCAGTGGCAGTGGAGGAGGTAGATGGGCTTGGTTGGTTGTGGCGGTAGATGGGCACAGTTGGTAGAAGTGGAGGAGGTAGATGGGCTTGGTTGGTTATGGAAGTAGATGGGCACAATCAGTAGAAGTGGAGGAGGTAGATTACTGGGTTGGTTATGGAGGTAGATGGTCAGTCGTGGCAGTGGAGGAGGTAGATGGGCTCAGTAGGTGGAAATGGAGGCGGTAGATGGGCTTGTTTGGTTATGAAGGTAGAGGGGCTCTGTAGGTAGATGGGCACAGTTGGTGGAAGTGGAGGAGGTAGATGGTTGGGTGTGTTATGAAGGTAGATGGGCACAGTCGGTGGCAGTGGAGGAGGTTAATGGGTTTGGTTGGTTATGGAGGTAGATGGGCACAGTTGGTGGCAATGGAGGAGGTAGATTGGCTTGATTGGTTATTGAGGTAGATGGGCTCAGTTGGTGGCAGTGGAGGAGGTAGATGAGCTCAATTGGTGGTAGTGGAGGAGGTAAATGGGATCAGTTGGTGGCAGTGGAGGAGGTAAATGGGCTCAGTTGGTGGCAGTGGAGGAGGTAAATGGGCTCAGTTGGTGGCAGTGGATGAGGTAGATGGGCTCAGTTGGTGGCAATGGAGGAGATAGATGGGCTCAGTTGGTTATGTAGGTAGACGGCACAGTCGGTGGCAGTAGATGAGGTAGATAGGTTCAGTTAGTTATGGAGGTAGATGGGCACAGTCGGTGGCAGTGGAAGAGGTAAATTGGCTTGGTTAGGTATGAAAGTAGATGGGCTCAGTTGGGGACAGTGGAGGAGGTAGATTGGCTTGGTTGGTTATGGAAGTACTGTAGATAGGCTCAGTAGGTGGCAGTGGAAAAGGGTAGATTGGCTTGGTTGGTTATGGAGGTAGATAGGCTTGGTTGGTTATGGAGGTAGATGGGCAGGCGGCTGGGCCTGTGATTGGTTGCTGGGAAGCTGGGAGAGCCAGAGGCGCAGGGCGGTAAAGAGACACCACAGAGGAGGTGGAAATGGAGGAGATAGATGGGCTTGGTTGGTTATGGGGGTAGATGGGCTCAGTCGTGGCAGTGGAGGAGGTAGATGGGCTCAGTCGGTGGCAGTGGAGGAGGTAGATTGGCTCAGTCGGTTTATGTAGGTAGATGGGCCCAGTCGGTGGCAGACCATTAGAGAACTGACATTACAGCACCTTTACAAATGTTGTTGCAGTGCACTGTGTATGGGAAGTGCAGTGTTAGTATATCGGGTGCAGATTGCACTGTGTATGGGAAGTGCAGTGTTAGTATATCGGGTGCAGATTGTACTGTGTATGGGAAGTGCAGTGTTAGTATATCGGGTGCAGATTGCACTGTGTATGGGAAGAGCGGTGTTAGTATATCGGGTGCAGATTGCATTGTGTATGGGAAGCGCAGTGTGTGTATAATGGGTGCAGACTGCACTGTGTATGGGAAGTGCAGTGTGAGTATATCGGGTGCAGATTGCACTGTGTATGGGAAGTGCAGTGTTAGTATATCCGGTGCAGACTGCACTGTGTATGGGAAGTGCAGTGTGTGTATATCGGGTGCAGATTGCACTGTGTATGGGAAGTGCAGTGTTAGTATATTGGATGCAGATTGTACTGTGTATGGGAAGTGCGATGTTAGTATATTGGATGCAGATTGTACTGTGTATGGTAAGTGCAGTGTGTGTATAATGGGTGCAGCTATCACTATGACTGGTTCAGGCAGCACTGTCTGTGAATGGTAGGTGCAGGTATCAGTATAAGCAGCGCTGATCGCACTGTTTACAGCCGGTGCCAGTTGCACTATCTAGGGGGACTATTTACTTCTCGCTCGGTTCTGGGTTCAGTGTCAAGTCTCGTTGACGTCATACATGACATCCCCGGCCCGGCCCGGCCCCTCTTCTAGCCCTCCCCAATGGGCGCCTTGCTGTCTTCCAGGCCGCAGCCAATGAGCGCCCCGTGCGGTGACTCACCATATATGGACAGTCTTTTCCATATAAGGAAAGATCTCCTCGCTTTATATGGCTGAAAATAGTTCCAGCCGCCCTCTACAGTATTCCTCCGCGCCGCTCCGCTTGCACGGAGGGGGGAAGTAGTGCCGGGAGGCCGCGGAGGGGTTCTCTGTCATCGGCTGTACGCTGAGTGGGAGTGAGGCGGCTCGGTCTGTGATTGGTTGCTGGGAGGTGTGCGCGGGGAAGCCGGGAGAGCCAGAGGCGCAGGGCGGCCGAGAGACGCAACAGAGGAGGCCGCTACGGAGAACCGAGCGAGGAGGGTGAGGGCACCGGGGGACCGCGGAGGAGAACCGGGGAAGAAGGGTGAGGGGGCGTGCTGGGGTCTATGGAAGGGGCGGGCTGTAGGGGGTGAGGGGTACACCGGAAGGGGGAGAGAGAAGCCGGGTACGAGGGGGTGGTTTGGGGTATGTATATAGAGGGTGTATGGGGTGAGGGGCTATTTAGGGGGGGTTGCATAGGGTGAAGGGTATGTATAGAGGGGGTGGTGTGAGGGGTATGTATAGTGGAGGGGGTATGGGGTGGGGGGTTGTATAGGGTGAGGGCTATGTATAGTGGGGGGGTATAGGGTATGTGTAGATGGGGGGGGGGGGTTGTACGGGGTGAGGGGTAAGTGTATAGGGGGGGGGGTGTATGGGGTGAGGGGTATGTGTATAGTGGGGGGGTGTGGGGGTATGTGTATAGTGGGGGGGGTGTACGGGGTGAGGGGTACGTGTATAGTGGGGGGGGGTGTACGGGGTGAGGGGTACGTGTATAGTGGGGGGGGTGTACGGGGTGAGGGGTACGTGTATAGTGGGGGGGGGGTGTACGGGGTGAGGGGTACGTGTATAGTGGGGGGGTGTACGGGGTGAGGGGTATGTGTATAGTGGGGGGGTGTACGGGGTGAGGGGTACGTGTATAGTGGGGGGGTGTGGGGTACGTGTATAGTGGGGGGGGGTGAGGGGTACGTGTATAGTGGGGGGGGTGTACGGGCTGAGGGGTACGTGTATAGTGGGGGGGGGTGTACGGGCTGAGGGGTACGTGTATAGTGGGGGGGTGTACGGGGTGAGGGGTACGTGTATAGTGGGGGGGTGTGGGGTACGTGTATAGTGGGGGGGGTGTACGGGGTGAGGGGTACGTGTATAGTGGGGGGGTGTGGGGTACGTGTATAGTGGGGGGGTGTGGGGTACGTGTATAGTGGGGGGGTGTGGGGTACGTGTATAGTGGGGGGGGGGTGTGGGGTACGTGTATAGTGGGGGGGGGTGTGGGGTACGTGTATAGTGGGGGGGGGGTGTGGGGTACGTGTATAGTGGGGGGGGGTGTGGGGTACGTGTATAGTGGGGGGGGGGTGTGGGGTACGTGTATAGTGGGGGGGGGTGTGGGGTACGTGTATAGTGGGGGGGGGTGTGGGGTACGTGTATAGTGGGGGGGGTGTGGGGTACGTGTATAGTGGGGGGGGTGAGGGGTACGTGTATAGTGGGGGGGGTGTACGGGGTGAGGGGTACGTGTATAGTGGGGGGGGTGTACGGGGTGAGGGGTACGTGTATAGTGGGGGGGGGTGTACGGGGTGAGGGGTACGTGTATAGTGGGGGGGTGTGGGGTACGTGTATAGTGGGGGGGGGTGAGGGGTACGTGTATAGTGGGGGGGGGGTGAGGGGTACGTGTATAGTGGGGGGGGTGTACGGGCTGAGGGGTACGTGTATAGTGGGGGGGGTGTACGGGCTGCGGGGTACGTGTATAGTGGGGGGGGGTGTACGGGCTGAGGGGTACGTGTATAGTGGGGGGGTGTACGGGCTGAGGGGTACGTGTATAGTGGGGGGGTGTGGGGTACGTGTATAGTGGGGGGGTGTGGGGTACGTGTATAGTGGGGGGGTGTGGGGTACGTGTATAGTGGGGGGGTGTGGGGTACGTGTATAGTGGGGGGTGTGGGGTACGTGTATAGTGGGGGGGGGGTGTGGGGTACGTGTATAGTGGGGGGGGTGTGGGGTACGTGTATAGTGGGGGGGTGTGGGGTACGTGTATAGTGGGGGGGGGTGTGGGGTACGTGTATAGTGGGGGGGGGGTGTGGGGTACGTGTATAGTGGGGGGGGGGTGTGGGGTACGTGTATAGTGGGGGGGGTGTACGGGGTACGTGTATAGTGGGGGGGGGGTGTACGGGGTACCGGTGTATGGGGGGTATTTGAGATGTAGTAGTGTATATTAAGTATTGAGGGGGGTGTAGTAAAGTATTGTGGGTATACAGAGGTATGAGGTATATGTGGTGGGGGTGTAGTGTAAAGGATTAGGGGAGAGGGGTGTATATAAAGTAATGAGGGGGGTGTAGTGTAGAGGATTGGGGGAGAGGGGTGTATACAGAGGATTGGGGGAGAGGGTTGTATATAAAGTAATGAGGGGGCGGTGTAGAGGATTGGGGGAGAGGGGTATATATAAAGTAATGAGGGGGCGGTGTAGAGGATTGGGGGAGAGGGGGTGTATACAGAGGATTGGGGGGGGGGGGGTGTAGAGGATTGGGGGAGAGGGGTATATATATATAAAGTAATGAGGGGGGTGTAGTGTAGAGGATTGGGGGAGAGGGGGTGTATACAGAGGATTGGGGGGGGGAGGGTGTATATAAAGTAATGAGGGGGCGGTGTAGAGGATTGGGGGAGAGGGGTATATATAAAGTAATGAGGGGGCGGTGTAGAGGATTGGGGGAGAGGGGGTGTATACAGAGGATTGGGGGGGGGGGGTGTAGAGGATTGGGGGAGAGGGGTATATATATATATATAAAGTAATGAGGGGGGTGTAGTGTAGAGGATTGGGGGAGAGGGGGTGTATACAGAGGATTGGGGGGGGAGGGTGTATATAAAGTAATGAGGGGGCGGTGTAGAGGATTGGGGGAGAGGGGTGTATACAGAGCATTGGGTGGGTGGGTGTATACAGAGCATTGGGTGGGTGTCTACAGAGCTCTGGGTGGGGTGAGGATATAGGTGTGGTTCAGTAGTTGTATTAACATTGTCCGTTCTTTCTATACCCTTAGGGTGCCGGGTGGAGATGTTGCCCACCCAGGCCGGTTCCTCTCCCGGTAACGGTGTAGGACGCAACCCCGGATTATCGTTGTCCCGTAACCGGCCAGGGAACGGAAGCTCTCCAGGGAGGGGCAGTCGGCCTCGGTACGAGGTTTCTCCAGGAGTGGGATCAGCCATGTATAGCGGTAGCGAAGCCACCTCTGACTCCGCAGATGAGGACGAGACCCCAGCCCGCGGCATGAAGAGGGGACTAGCTGAGCTGGAGCTGCCTGATCCAGTGGGACCCGGAGGAGCGGGGGTAGCAACATCTGGAGGATACCCTGGGGTCAGCGGAGTGGTGTCGGGGGCCAAGCCTGGCAAGAAGACGCGGGGCAGAGTGAAGATCAAGATGGAGTTCATTGACAACAAGCTGAGGAGGTACACCACCTTCAGCAAGAGGAAGACCGGCATCATGAAGAAGGTGAGGGGTTTGGGGCTCTTGATTATGGAGCGTGAGAATTCTGTAGCTCTTGTATGTTGTACTTGGTGGTTCTCTGGGTGAAGATATAAGATGTTCGGTCAACTGAGGTCCTGGTTGTGAGTTTTGGAGCTTCTGCCTCCTCATGTCATATGACTTCCTATTGGAGGTGGGTTGTATATGGTGCTTATTTTGAGGTTTAGCACACTAGTCAGCCCAGCATGGAGGGCTGGTGCTGTTTACCCAGTGATGGGGGTGGGGGGTAAGTTGGGCATCAGACTTGTTGGAGGACAAAGAGTGATAAAGATGTGACCGCATTTGTCAGACATGCAGCGTGCCCTGGTTTGCTATGGTAACCCCAGGACAGAAGGCCGAGATCCATGAACTCTATCTTTCTGCTGTAGGCTAGCTTTATGCTCTGTAAGCCTTTTTATAGCTTGCCCCCATCCCTGGTGGGTCTGTGCCCTGGGCCCTGGTCTCCTATGACCTCCCCAGGACAGAAGGGTGAGATCCATGAAGGTGACCTTTTTTTGTTTGGTCTGCTGTAGGGTAGCTTTATGCTCTGTAAGCCTGTTCATAGCTTGACCCATCCCTGGTGGGTCTGTGGTCTGCTATGGTCACCCCAGGACAGAAGGCCGAGATCCGTAAAGGTGATCTTTGCTGGATCTTCTGTAGGCTAGCTTTATGCTCTGTAAGCCATACCTCCCCCCCATCCCTGGTGGGTCTGTTCCCTGGTCTCCTATGACCTCCCCAGGACAGAAGGCCGAGATCCATGAAGGTGACTTTTTTGCTTGGTCTGCTTTATGCTCTCTGTAATCCTGCGTGGAGTTTGCCCCAAATCTGGTGGATCTGTAGCCTTGTCTCCTATGAACCACCCCCTTCAGGACAGAAGACCAAACTCCATGAAGGTGACTTTTGCTTGGTCTGCTTTATAATCCTGTGTGGAGCTCGCCCCAAATCTGGCGGATCTGTACCCGGGTCTATCACTCCTCGGGCAGAGCACTGAGATCCGTGACTTCTACTCCGTCTTCTTCTAAAGCTCCTTTTCTGTTGGGGGGAAAAAGTCCTCCTGGTTCCTGTGAGGACAGTCGGTTGGCTTTGTCGGGTTGTTTGCTGTTTTTTGGCTTGTTTTGTCTGTGATCTGCTAGCGGCAACCCCTGCCGCCGCCTGCTGTACACTTTCTGCACCTGGTATGTTTCTGTAGAGGGATTATTCAGCTGTTTATTTCTCCTGCTTGGACTGGGGGGGGGGGGTTGGGAGCTGTAGCCAAAGGCGGCGGCCCTTTCCTTTTCTCTGGGGGGGTTGCAGAGACCCCCTTCAGTGGGCAGACAAGAAACAGATGTGTTTTAGGGCATGAAGGTGATAACAGCTGTGGGGGGGGTGGGGGGGTGGGGAGGGGGATGGGCCCTGCTAGCGCAGAGAACCTAAAACTCCAATTTGTGAAGTGCCATGTCTACATACAATTGTCACACTGCAGGACTCCCCTTTATAAATGGGGTACACAGAACTCTCCTATGAGTGCCATTCTGGGTACACAAGTTGATGGAGTTGCTAAAACATAGAAAAAAATGTTTAGTTGAAATCTGTTGGGCCAAAAGTGCTAAAAAAAAAAAAACCTTTTATTATTGCTCTCCACTCATGGCAGCGCTCAGATGTGCTTGTTTAACCACTTCCAGACCGCTGTATGCCGGTACACGTCCTAACTTTGAAGAGGAATACCGTTAAGGCAACAGCTAGCTGCCATAACCCCCGGTATCCTCTGCAGCCGGAGGTCCGCTTTTCCAATAAGAGTGGTCTCTAGGGGGTGCAAACGGAACGTCACCGATCCGTGATCCCAGCGGGTCAACCTGTTCGAATCGGCACACCACGCGGAGCGCTCCGCTGCCTTGGCCTAGCTCTGGAGTGGCGGCCATCTTGGTACACCCGGTGGTGGCCGCTGTCTCGTCGGCAAGTGATGTTTTGCTCCCGCCATCTTGCTACACCCCACGCTCCTGCACAGTAACGATAGTGAGAAGGGGGAAAGCGGATGTCTTGTTACACCCACCGGAGTTTTAGATTTCAGTTATTTTCAATACAAAATCGGAGCTTATATGCTTCAATGCAGTATTTGTGAATCTGACGGACTGTTTTTAGATGTTCAATTTTAAAAGCGGCAGCGAACCTGCTGACCTTACATGGCTGCTAATGTGACGGAACACCTCTGATTTTCACATTTAACTATTAGCAGCCATGTAAGGTCAGCAGGTTCGCTGCCGCTTTTAAAATGTAACATCTAAACAGTCCGTCAGATTTACAAATAATGTATTTAAAGTGGAAGTAAACTCCTCCTATTTTTAGCCAAGGAAGCTGCCATCTTGGCCTCTGCCTAATCTTTAACTGTCATGAAGCTGCACATGTGATCAGTTATGACCCCAGCCATTGGATGGTTTCTCAGTTTGGTTGAGAGCTCAACTAATGTGACAGTTAGCATTTCCGGCATGCCGGGAATTTAACTTTTTTTTTTTTTTTAAACTATTAAATCAATGGGTTTTCTTCCGTTTTAAGCATATAAGCTCAGTTTTTCAGTTGAAAATAATTTAAATGTAAAACTCTGGTGGGTGTAATAAGGTGTGTGTGTGTCTGTGTGTGTCTGTGTGTGTCTGTGTGTGTCTGTGTGTGTCTGTGTGTGTCTGTGTGTGTCTGTGTGTGTCTTTTTTTTTTTTTCTCTGATCCGAGGAATGATCCCATGCGTGATTTTTTTTTTTTTATTTTTTTTTTATCCGTTGCACCCCTAGTGGTCTCTGCGGTGGATTCGCTGCGAGATCAATTTTATGGGTGGCGGGAGAGGAGCCCCCTCCCAATGCCCTCTGCAGCTTACCGGATCTGTTGGCGGAGGCGATCGGACGTTGCTCCTTGTGCTGGGTATGGAGCTGAGTGAGGGGAAGATGGCCCCCACCCGTCTCCATAACATTGCAGGGCGGAAGCAAAAATGTCACTTCTGCCCATAGCTCTTAAATGGCCATTTAAAAAAAAAAAGCTTTTTTTTTTTTTTTTTTTTTATTGCATTTTAGTATAAATGAGATGTGAGGTCTTTTTGACCCCAGCTCTTGTATTTAAGAGGTCCTGTCATGTGTCCCCCCCCCCCCCCCCAATTACAAGGGATGTTTACGTTCCTTGTAATAGGAATAAAAGTGACACACGTTTATTTATTTATTTTCTTTCTTTTAGATTTACACTGGGTTTAAAAAAAAAAAATTATATATATATATATATATATATATATATATATATATATATATATATATATATATATATATATATATATATATATATATTTTTTAAACCCAGTGTAAATCTAAAAGAAGGAAAATAAAAATGGTGTCACTTTTATTCCTATTACAAGGAACGTAAACATCCCTTGTAATTGGGGGGGGGGGGAACACATGACAGGACCACACACACCACACACACACTTTTTGTGATGCTGCATAAAACAGAGTACACTTAGGAACAACACAAACTTGTACAAAGACCCAATACTAAAAAATATGCTCTTGGCCGCCATACCCATCAACCACCTATAGATGGGTTTTACCTGCGAACTGAAGCCAGTTGGGGGGAAAAAAGACACTAAAGCATTAAATCGCTCAGGTGCCCCACTGGTTACCACCTCCAAAATGCTAAGGTGTCTGGCTGTGTCAGAACACAAGTGAAGTTCCTGCTCTGTTTGTTTCAGGTGACTGATAAAGCCAGTAAATTAGTGATGGACGACCTACACTTTATTTTTTTGCGGATTCGATTTATATCACTAGTAAAAAGGCTTGATTTAACCACTTCAGCCTCGGACCATTTTCCTGGCCAAAGACCAGAGCAAAATTTACTTTATTTTTTATTTTTTTTGACTGCGACATTATGATGGACACTTTGGACATTTTTGACACATTTTTGGGACCATTGTCATTTATACAGCAATCAGTGCTATACAAATGCACTGATTCCTGTGTAAATGACACTGGCAGTGAAGGGTTAAGTGTTTCCTGGGGAGTCATTCTAACTGTGGGGGGCGTGGCTACGTGTGACACATCACTGATCACCGCTCCCGATCAGATCAGTGACACTGTCACCAGGCAGAACGGGGAGATACTTGTATACATTAGCATCTCCCCGTTCTTCCTCCCCGTGAGACGATCATGGGTTATTCGCTCAGCGATAGAAACCCACGACCCAATTCGCTGAGGTCCTGGCCGGCACGCATTACGATGTCACGGCGGCAAATTTAAAGGAACATACAGGTACGCCCGTTTGCCCAGCCGTGCCATTCTGCCGATGTACATCGGTGTGAGACGGTCGGGAACCGGTTAAATAGAGCAACCGTCATCTCTGTCCCGCAGCGGCTCCTCCTCTGACCCGCTGTTGACTCGCCAACAATCCCATTCACTTTAATGGGACGGCTGGTGATGGGACATTGACACAAGGTGAGGGACGTGGTGGCAGCAGGTGAGTGGATGCCCGCTAACGGGCACTGCCATGATGTATCTGAGATGACAGGTCCTCTTGTGAGGACTTATTCTTGGCGTTAGTATGTTTATTATTTGCGTACAAAAGGAAGGTTTCCCATTTAGACACCTTTCACACTGGGGAGCTAAAAATAGTGCCTGAAAAGCGCCTCTTATGGCTCCGCAGTGTGAAAGGCCAAGTACTTTCACACTGGGGCTGTGTGCTTGCAGGACGGGGAAAAAGTCCTGCAAGCAGCATCTTTTTGCCATTGAAATCAGTTGGCAGCTGCACTCATCAGGCACTTTTAACCCTTTCCGCAGCCAAAAAGCACTGCTAAAACTAGCAGCGCTTTACCGCTAACGCCCCCCCCCAGTGTGGAAGTAGCCTTAGAGTCATAAGGTTAGTAAAACGGCAATGGCCAAACCAATTCAATCATACAATTTGTAGTGTACATAGATTTGCAGAACAGTGGGGTAAAGGAATATTCCTGAACTTTACCTCATGGTTAGTGTGAATGCATCAATGCGGTGCATGTTATCTCAGCTTGCAGAGCTTGGATTCAGTGAATGAGTTTACCAAAAATTTTAATCTTGCGGAATATTCAGCCTCGTGCTACATAACTAACCTCCATTTCATGTTGAATAAACTAATGTATTAATGCATCTTAAATGGGAAAACTAGATAGATCATTTTTTTTATTTTTTTCTGATTTATATCCACCCTGAGCATATTTCAGTGGTGGGTTTCTCCCAGTATGGACTTCCTGTAACCTTGCTGGCTCTTGGATTGAACATATTGGCTCCTGAATCCTGTATTTTTACCATTCCTACTTTAACCATTTGCCTGCCAGGCACTTTCACTCCCTTCCTACCCAGGCCAATTTTCAGAGTTCATTTAGAATGACAATTGTGCAGTCATGCAACGCTGTACCCCATTAAAAAATTTTTTTTCACACAAATAGAGCTTTCTTTTGGTGTAACGACATATTCGGCCACCCATTGCAGTTTGCTACAGAATTGACATTCCGTCGCTGCCATGTTGCTACACCCCACACTCATCCATAGTAAGGATATGCGGATGAGGTTGCGCTGGTGGTGGTGGGGGCGGCGGATGAGGTGGTGGGGGGGGGGGGCGGCGGATGAGGTTGCGCTGGTGGTGGGGGCGGCGGATGAGGTTGCGCTGGTGGTGGTGTTTGGGGGCGGATGAGGTTGCGCTGGTGGTGGGGGGGCGGAGGATGAGGTTGCGGTGGGGGTGGTGGCGGATGAGGTTGCACTGGTGGGGGGGGGGGGGGGGGGTGACGGCGGATGAGGTTGTGCTGGTGGTGGTGGGGGGGTGGCAGATGAGGTTGTGCTGGTGGTGGGGGGGGGGGGCACGGATGAGGTTGTGCTGGGGGGGGGGGCGCGGATGAGGTTGCGGTGATGGGGCGGACATATGAGGTTGCGCTGGTAATCAGGATGCTGATAATCGGTGCCCTGATTATGAGATGCACCGAAATTTTGGCGGCCAAATTTATTGGCGTTCTGAGAGAAGATTACTCACAGCTGAGGACTTAGTAATATTACTTTTATAGCGCCGTCAATTTACACAGCGCTTTACATAAATACTGTACATTCACATTTGGTCCCTACCCTCAAGGAGCTTACAATCCAATGTCCTGGGGGAGGGCACATTCATATACTGGGGCCAATTTAGACAGAAGCCAATTAACCTACCAGCATGTCTTTGGAGCATCTCCTTAGATGGGGGTGGGGGAGGTGTTCTGAAGTCCTCCCCTAGGCTGGGAATGCTGTACCTTCAGTAGTGAGTTTTGTCACTCTAGGACAATAAGGGCTCATCCACGTTTGGTTTTTGGCTTTGGTCTCTGAAGAGCAATGCATGTTTGGATTGCTCTTCAGAGAATTTGACAGGGAAGTGTATCGCTTCCTCACTGACTGCTTTAAAGTGTTGGTAAACCCACAACAGTCAAATCTGTCTGTATGTGGAGTAAAGCATGCTTGTTATATGCACTGTTGAACCTCTGCATTGAGTAAAAAGGCTGTTTGGTCCTGTGTTCTCTGATCCTCCCTTTTACTGTCCCCAATCTGCTGATAGCAGAGAGCCATGGGGGCGCTCTATATATGCTCAGTGGTTATTGCTAGAGGGGGTTGTTTTTTTTTTATTTTTTTTTATTTTTTTTTATTTTATTTTTTGGGGGATGGTGCATGTGATCAGCACAGAACCAATAGGCACTGTCCAGACAATGTCAGGGGTCCTGCAGCCTCATAGGGCAGTCGGAGAAAAAAAAAATATGAAACCTTTATACAAGCTTTAACCAGACACTGATAGAAGTCACAAGACTGCCACATACTGCTGATGAGAAAAAGGTATTTAGCAGTTTACATTTACTAAAATAACTGCATTTACATGTTCTGTGGGAGACCAGATATTAAACCCAGGACTCTGCAGTCACTATATCTGGTCTCCCACAGTACACAGAACATGGAAATGCAATTATTTTAGTAAACAAACTGCTAAATATCTTAACAGTATGCAGCAGTCTTGTGACTTCTATCAGTGTCTGCTTAAAGCTTGTAGGAGTTAGTTTTCCTGACTGCCCTATGAGGCTGCAGGACCCCTGACCTTCTGTGTGGACAGTGCTGATTGGCCCTGTGCTGATCACATGAACACTCCCAAGAAAAACAAAACTCTAGGAATACTGTACACACCAAACTGAACATGTGCAGCTTGTGCCCCTAGACCAGTGATGGCGAACCTTGGCACCCCAGATGTTTTGGAACTACATTTCCCATGATGCTCAGCTACACTGCAGAGTGCATGAGGATCATGGGAAATGTAGTTCCAAAACATCTGGGGTGCCAAGGTTCGCCATCACTGCCCTAGACTCTGTTCTATCAGATGGGGGACAGTGGAAGGAGGGGAGGATCAGAGAAGACAGGTTCAAACAGCCTTTTTACTCAATGCGGAGGCTTAACCCCCCTTAGATTCCCCAGTGAGTATAATAAGCATGCTTTACTGCCTATACAGACTGATTTTACTGTTGTGGGTTTAGTAACACTTTAATCTACCCAAGGAAGTGACTGGCCTCTGATACTCGGTGTTGAAAACAAATCCTCCTATAGAAGTTGTACCTGTTTATCTACAGTCTTTAAATCTGTCAAGTCCAGAGTTGATAAAGATTTTCTGAGCGGTCAGAAAAATGGGGCGGAGAGCTGAAGTTTACTCTGTAAAGCTCTGAGAGCGGATTGGAGGGAAGGGGCACATACCTGTTCACACAGGAACAGAGCTGACACTGTCAATCACAGGTTGTATACTGGAGATCCTTCCCCCGTCAGTTTTTTTTTTTTTTTTGTTGGCAATAACACTTGGCGCTCTTAATTGAGAAAGCGATGGGGTATGTGTATAACACCCAGCTAATGCCTCTGCAGCTAAGAGGGGGGGGGGGGGCATAGAAATGTGGCTCTACTGTGTGTTTTTAACTGCCCCTCAACTGCTGGTGTGTTGCTGGCAGGATCACTGGGCACATACATGGGTAATGAAACCTGAAATTGACACTTCTAAAGATCTATAAGCTTGGAGATGAGAATGTGAAAACTGCAGTCTTGCTCAATGGGAGGTGGGATCAGCTGTGTTGGTGCAGGAGGTACAAAAGATCCAATATACACATGAAGGCCTATATAGCATCTCTCACAAAATTTAAGTACACCCCACACATTTTTGTAAATAATTTAGTACATCTTTTCATGTGACAACACTGAAGAAATGACACTTGTCTACAATGTAAAGTAGTGAGTGTACAGCTTGTATAACAGTGTAAATTTGCTGTCCCCTCAAAATAACTCAACACACAGCCATTAATGTCTAAACCGCTGGCAACAAAAGTGAGTACACCCCTAAGTGAAAATATCCAAATTGGGCCCAAAGTGCAATATTTTGTGTGGCCTCCATTATTTTCCAGCACTGCCTTAACCCTCTTGGGCACAGAGGTCACCAGAGCTTCACAGGTTGCCAATGGAGTCCTCTTCCCCTCCTCCATGCAGTGTTAATTTTAGTCTTAGGACTAAAATGGCATTTTAGTTTTTAGTCCCATTTTAGTCATATTTAGTCGACTAAATCTCCAGTACATTTCAGTAATTGCAGTTTAGTTGTAGTCTTTTGACTAAAAATGGCTTTTAGTTTGTCAACTAAAATAGTATTCATTGAGATAGATAGATAGATAGATATATATATATATAACACACACCACACACACACACCACACACACCACACACACACACACACACTCTTTTAGTCGACAAATTAACACTGCCTCTGTGATGACCTCACGGAGCTGGTGGATATTAGAGACCTTGCGCTCCTCCACCTTCCGTTTTGAGGATGTCCCACAGATGATCAAAAGGGTTTAGGTCTGGAGACATGCTTGGCCAGTCCATCACCTTTACCCTCAGCTTCTTTAGCAAGGCAGTGGTGGTGTTGGAGGTGTGTTTGGGGTCGTTATCATGATGGAATACTGCCCTGCGGCCCAGTCTCTGAAGGCAGGGGATCATGCTCTGCTTCAGCATGTCACAGTACATGTTGGCATTCATGGTTCCCTCAGTTAATTGTAGCTCCCCAGTGCCTGTGTTTCATCAGCTTAGGTGACACTTCAAAATTTGTAACAGAAGTGACTTTTCATCGCTGCCATCTTGCTACACCCCGCACTCCTCCACAGTGAGAAGGCGGCAAGCGGACATCTTGTTACACCCACTGGCATCATGCAGTTCTCACTTATTTTTAACAGTAAACCGAGCTTATATGGTGAATTAGTGTTTAGAAATCCGACGGGCTATTTCGATGTTGCATTTTAAAAGCGACAAGCCTGCTGATCTCGCAGGTTTGCTAATCTGACAGAACACTGCTACTTTTAATATAATTCAACATGTAAACAGTCTGGATTTCTAAATGCTGTATTTCACTATATAAGCTCCGTTTTACGGTTTAAAATAAGTGTGAAATGCAAGACTCTGGTGGGTGTAACAAGATGTCCGCTTGCCGCCTTCTCACTGTATACCTACTTTGGAGGAGTGCAGGGTGTGACAAGATGACTGCGACTTCAGTTTGATTAGGTGACCCATCAAACGCTGGCAGCACTCATGCAGCCCCAGACCATGACACTCCCACCACCATGCTTGACTGTAGGCAAGATGCATTTGTCTTGTACTCCTCACCTGGTTGCCGCCACACGCTTGTTACCATCTGAACCAAATAAGTTTATCTTGGTCTCATCAGACCACAGGACATGGTTCCAGTAATCCATGTCCTTAGTCTTCTTGTCTGCAGCAAACTGTGGGCTTTCTCGTGCATCATTTTTAGAAGAGGCTTTCTTCTGAGACGACAACCATGCAGACCAATTTGATGCAGTGTGCGGCGTATGGTCTGAGCAGCAAAGACAACCTCTGGATATGACGCTGAGCATGTGCAGTCTTTGGTCGACCATGGCGAGGCCTGTTCTGAGTGGAACCTGTCCTGTTATACTGCTGTATGGTCTTGGCCACCATGCTGCAGCTCAGTTTCAGGGTCTTGACAATCTTCTTATAGCCTAGGCCAGTGATGGCGAACCTTGGCACCCCAGATGTTTTGGAACTACATTTCCCATGATGCTCATGCACTCTGCAGTGTAGTGGAGCATCATGGGAAATGTAGTTCCAAAACATCTGGGGTGCCAAGGTTCGCCATCACTGGCCTAGGCCATCTTTATGTAGAGCAACAATTCTTTTTTTTTTTTTTCAGATCCTCAGAGTTCTTTGCCATGAGGTGCCATGTTGAACTTCCATTGCCCAGTATGAGAGAGAGAGAGCGATAACACCAAATTTAACACACCTGCTCCCCATTCACACCTGAGACCTTGTAACTCTAAGGAGTCACATGACACCGGGGAGGGAAAATGGCTAATTGGGCCCAATTTGGACCTTTTCACTTAGGGGTGTACTCACTTTTGTTGCCCGCAGTTTAGCTATTAATGGCTGTGTTATTTTGAGGGGACAGTAAATTTACACTCATACAAGCTGTACACTCACTAATTTTTACTTTTTTTATAATAAAAAAAATGCTTTTGGAGTAAAAATCTATCTAAAGTGTGTGTTTTAATTTTTTTTTTTTATTTTTTTTTTTATATATGTAGCATGAGGCTGTATATTCTGCAATATTTTCATTTTTGGTAAACTCATTCAATGAATACAAGCTGAGATGACATGCACTGCTTTGATGCATTCACACAATTTCACAGTAACCATGAGATAAAACAAAGTTCAGGAATATTCCTTTAGCCCATTGTTTTTCAAATCTTTTTTCGGTTCTGGTATCTGTTTTACTAACCTGGCAGCTTATTGTAAATGGCAAACCTTAATTTTGTTTGCAAGTGTTTAAATATTTCAACTACCAGCAAGAAGACGCCCTTGCGTTTTTTGTTAAAGGGCACCTGTCATTTGAGCTCCATCATGGCATCGCCTGTTAGAGGGCATCTACTCAAATGCTGCTGCCATGTCCCTCACCTTGTTGATCCTGGAGACAGCCAGTAGCGGAAGGCTGTCTCCCAGGGGTCTATGTAATACTGGTCTATGCACAGGATCCCTTACGTGTGCTGGCCATAAGGGCAGTCGTGTGGTTTTATTTTTTTTTTTTTTTTGCCTATGATGTGGCTACCAGTCGTGACTCAATCTGTTTGGCAGTGCTCTTCCCCTGCTTACGAACCATTTGGTTACTGTTTTTTTTTTTTAATCAAAGTTTGATCAGATTTGGCCATTTCCAACCGCCCGTATATTTACACCAGGAAATTACCCCTTCTGTTTGGTAGTATATTCCATCCATACTAATTGGACATCCTCTGAGGGTTTCTCCTGCAAAACAGTGAGATTCGTTCTCCTCTTTGTTACCTTGAATTGTGTCCTGAAGAAGCCTGATGGTGAAATGTGTTGATACACAAGGGCTCGTTGTATACTCTGTATTATACATGATTTTTAACCTCTGATTGCTCTATGCATATACTGTACGTTCATAATATTAATTTTTCTGTATCATCTGGCTAATTGTTTCGTAAGTCCGACCAAAGGATACCTACCAAGTATCCTCTTTCTCTGTTCCCCCTTAAACTTTTGGATGTGCCTTCCTCCCTATCTTTGTGACTGTCGGTGAGTCAACAACAGGACAGGTGACAGTTGCTCTTTAAAAAAAATTATAATTTTAATCGCGTTGATTTAAATCAAATCCTCCCTGGTGTTAACCTAATACACCTGATCATGTTTCTGTTTTGCTAAAGCTTTACTGATAATGCGTTTTATTTGTATTTACTCTTTGCTGTATCTGATAACCTGGTTAGGTTTGCATTGAACCAGATCTCCATAGCAGTCCTTATACCTCATTTGGCTTTTGTGTTCTGCATTGGGATGAATCGTCTTCTATGATTGTTGGCCCCATTGAGCAATAGGGCCCACAAATTGAGTCTTGTTGTCCCCCCCTCCTGTATGTAGGCTGATGGCTTTTTTTTTTTTTTTTCTTGCAGGCCTATGAGCTGTCCACACTGACTGGGACGCAGGTCCTGTTGCTGGTCGCCAGTGAGACCGGTCACGTGTATACCTTCGCCACCAGGAAACTTCAGCCAATGATAACAAGTGAGACCGGAAAGGCGCTAATACAGACTTGTTTAAACTCTCCGGACTCCCCTCCGCGCTCCGACCCCTCCACCGACCAGCGAATGAGTGCTACAGGCTTCGAGGAGACCGACCTCACCTATCAGGTGTCTGAGTCTGACAGCAGCGGGGAGACCAAGGTGAGCTGTGCTCAGTATTTCTGCCATTGGGGGTTCGCTCTCTCTCCATACCTTGGGTTGTCATGTAGGGAGGGGCCCTTTAGGTCAGTGTCTTCTGTGTTTTGTTTCCTAAAAAAAAAAAAAAAAAAAAAAAAAAAAAATTTAGATAATTGCAGGGGCAACCATCCCTTATCTGTTTCTGAAAATACTAATTGGCTGGCTATGAATTTAAATATTGACCTGAAAGAAGGGTAGTTGCTCAGGCAATGATCAAAGTATTGATAGTCTATTAGTAGTAGTAGTAGTATTACTACTGCCGGACATATAGCAGATTGTAATCAGCTGTGTCCAATCACAGCGTAAAACAGGAAGGGCTGTACTAATATGCAGCACTGACCGATGGGCACGAATTTTACCGATTACCGATGGGCACGAATTGGCAAACCTGGTGGTCGTAACTGGTAGTTCTAGGTGGGTATCCCTGGTGGGCATTCTGGAGGGAGTGGGGGGTGCGCTGATGATTAGCTCAGACCCCTTCTGTCAGGAGAGCAGCCGATCAGCTCTACTTTACTACCCTGTTTCCCTGAAAATAAGACCTAGCGTGATTGTCAGTGATGGGTGCACTATAAGCCCTACCCTGAAAATAAGACCTAAAAGGACTTTAACTATGGTTTATTTGGGGGGAGGGGGGTAGGGCTTATATTGCAGCCATCACCAACAATCACGCTAGGTCTTATTTTTGAGGGAAACGGGGGGGGGGGGGGGGGGGGGGTTGTAGAGTTGAGCTGATCGCTGCTCCCCTGACAGAAGGGGTCTGAGCTTATTAGTGCACCCCCCACTCCCTCCAGAATGCCGACCAGGGATACCCACCTAGAACCACCAGTTATGACCACCAGGTTTGCTAATTAGTGCCCATCGGTAATGCCTGCCAGTGCCTCGTCAGTGCCGTCCTATCTGTGCGTCAGCGCCCATCAAGAGGAGAAAGCTTGCTTATTTGAAAATTTTGAAGGAAAAAAATTAGTATTTTTTTTTTTTTTTGCAAAAACCCTGTATTGAAGTGGTTAAATACAATACTAGAATACAAATGTATTGTATTAAATTTGTAGTATTAGTATTTTTTATATTTTATTAAAATAAAATATTTTTGTTCTGTATATTTTATTAAATAGTAATATGTATTAAAAAAAAAAAAAAAAAAAAATCTGACCTGTTCTGTGCAGTGGTATTGCACAGAGCGGCCCCCCAGCCTCCCCTTCTGGGGTCCTCTGCCACGCTCTAGGCTCATTCTTTTTGCTGTGCCCACCATAGGAAGCCGCTTCCTATGGTAGTGCACCTGCAGGCTTGCTCCCGGGCCTGTCTGTGTGCATCCATAGACACAGTGCAGCTAGGCCCCGCTCCCTTTTCAAAGGATTTGATTGACAGCCGCAGGAGCTTCCTCGGCAAGGCCTGTGAGATGAGGGAGAGCTGCTACAGACTGCAGCGCTGGATCGAGTGAACTCTGGTATGTATTTAGTGGGTGATATTACTGGGCCTTTTTTTTTTTACCTTATTGCAAGGAGTGCATTAAAGTGTTACTAAACCCAGGAGCCTGCATTCACTATATCTGGTCTCCCACAGAACATGGAAATGCAATTTAATTTTAGTAAATGTAAACTGCTAAATGCCTTTTCTCATCTGCAGTATATAGCAGTCTTGTGACTTTTATCCGTGTCTGGTTAAAGCTTGTAGGAGTTTTCATTGTCCCATAGTTGTCCAATAAGGGTGCAGGACCCCTGACCCTCAGTATGGACAGTGCTGATTGGCCCTGTGCTGGTCACTTGCATCCTCCCAAGAGGGGAAAAAAAAAATCTCTAGCAATAAACACTAAATTGAGCATGTGCAGAGTTGACTCCAAAGGCTGTGTCTTATCAGGAGATGGATTGGGGACAGTGGAAGATCAGAGAAGACGGGATCAAGCAGCCTTTTTACACCATGCACAGGATTGATCCCATAGGGTCCACAGTGAGTACAAGCATGCTTTACTGCATATGCAGACTGATTTTTACTGTTGTGGGTTTAGTAACACTTTTAAGGTAAAAAATGTTTTCCTTTTGAGACACTTTGGGGGGGAGGAGGAAGGAATCTCTTGCACCTGCCTTGTGATATGTAGTTGCTGTGCTGTGCTCAGGGAAAATAAAGAGCCTCTCGGATGAAGCTTTGTTCTGTTAAAACGTGAAGTGCTGATTTGTGTCAACTCTTCTTTTTGCTAGTGGTGGAGCATTGAGTCTGTGTTCTAGGAAGCAACTATTGAGGGTCTACTACAGGGATATGCAATTAGCGGCCCCTCCAGCTGTTGCAGAACTACAAGTCCCATGAGGCATAGCAAGACTCCGACGGACACAAGCATGACACCCAGAGGCAGAGGCATGATGGGACTTGTAGTTTTGCAACAGCTGGAGGTCCGCTAATTGCACATCCCAGGTCTACTAATATTATATTATATTTTTTTTTATTTTTTTTTTATTTCTATATCTTTATCTCTACAATGCAATTTTGTGTTTGAACTGGTGGACTAGAAGCCCAGATTGGCCATTGTTATCATATGTGGTCTTGTGCATCCAATTACACTGGGCAGAGTTGTGACGTTTGCTGTGGGGATGTTCTGGGAGACATTGGATTAGACCTGGTAATGCACCATCCAATGTCAGTTAATCTGTTTTCTCAATGCTATGGAGTCACTAAGCCCTCTTAAAAAAGCCGATCGCACCAAATACATTGGACAGCCTCGCCCACACAATCCTAATGTGAAACAAGGGAAGAAGCCTTTTTTACTTGGCACATAAAGCGGGGTCGGCAACCTTTTCCACTAAAGGGCTGAATTCAATGTATGTGAATGCATGGAGGGCCGCGTTCACCTGATAATAAAACGTGATCGTGACTGCGCCCCCCCCCCCCCCCGCACCTCTGGCTGTCTTTACGTTGCACGGTCCCCCTCCAGCCCTCTTTACATTGCTCAGCCCCCCCCCCCCCCCCCCCCTCTGCCCTTTCCTACCTTCTCTCATGCAGAGAGGGAGGTGCTCAGCCCCCCCCCCCCCCCTCTGCCCTTTCCTACCTTCTCTCATGCAGAGAGGGAGGCAGCGCAGGAAGCTGAATGACAACACAGGAGAGAGACAGCAGTGCTGATAAGACAGCAGAAGCGTCAGGAATTAACTTTTCATATTAAGCCGATTGGTTGCTAGGACCACCCAGCAACCGATCACCTAGAAAGTTAACTCCGGAAGCTCCCACTGTCTTATCAGCCTTGCTGTCTCTCTCTCGTGTTCTCATTCAGCTTGCAAGCCTTTGTTTTTTTTTGTTTTTTTTTTTTGTTTTGTTTTTTTTTGTTTTTTCCTCAAGTGGAGTCGGTCAGGTCCCACATTGAGCTGTCAGCAGCGGCTTCTCTGGAGGTCGGTGCAGAGGAGGTAGCCGACAATGAGAGCCCCATAGTAATTCTAGTCACTTCCCATTCATTTCACAGCCGTTGTCAGCTGTGTCCTCTGCAGAGCTTCCGCCACTGGAGACCCGACTGGATTGGCTTTAAATGGTGTTTATAGCGATTTCTTCTTTACAGGGCTAGATGGCTACATCTACGGGCACCCAGGGTCTAACCTATTTTAGTGTTGGGGTTGACTACTCCTTTTTAAATGTAGCTTGTGATATTTCAATAAAGTTTAAATCATGTCATACCTTACACAATTTTTTATTTTCTTCCACCATGGGTTGAAAACTGCTCAATTCCCTCCACCAACAGTCGGTGTTTGGGGTGGGGTGGCGGCGGAGATCACCTGCTACACTATATTGTGTTCTGCCGGCTCGAATCGTTCGGGGGAAAAACCCCACTGGCTGCACATAAGTTGATCGCTGGATTAATTTGTGTAAAACCAGGGTGCCCATTAGGGCTGCAACTAATGATGATTTTCATAATCGATTTGTTGGCCGATTATTGTTTCGATCGGTTAATATCCATAAAGTGTGGTGTATAATTTAGTTAATATGTAAAGTTAAAAAAAGGCAATTTATTCTTAAATATCTATATGCAGTAGTAAATATAAATAACCAACTATATGGTTAGGGAGCAAAATATCTAATCCACTCTGAGAATAACAGACAGAAGAGAGATACTGTGTGTATGTATGATTATTAGAGGGTCAATCTAGTAAATATCAGACTCATTAACTTTAACCCCATTTTGTTACTGGCCGATTAATCGATTATAAAAATAGTAATTGATTAATTTCATAATCGATTAGTTGTTTCAGCCCTAGTGCCCATACATGGATCGAAATTCGTCCAGTCCCTGATGAACAGACTGAATTTCAATGTATGTATGGCTGGTTTAATGAAAACAATTGCGAGCAGTGTGATGTGCCAGGATTGTCACTGTCTGCTCCCTGGTGAATACCAGCTGCTGTTCTATCAGAGCGGCTTGCTGGTGTGACTGAGGCCATAACCACCTACTTCCTGATGTGGGTTCAGCAACCTGATTTCCTGGGGTGACTTGTGAGACGACTTGTGACAATTCACTCCATTCAGAGCAATGCAACCATTCTAATAGAAGCCACTTGGTAAAAGGTTCCTGCACTACTTGGGGGCAACTTCAGAGCGGCTTGCTTTGACTTCTATTAAAGAAGTCGTATGCAAGCTGCGCTAAAGTTGCGTGGGACGGCTTCGAAGTCAGCTGACTTTGAAGCCGCTGCAGTGTGAATTGAGCTTTGGGAATTACAGTAGTGCGTGCTTGTGTGGTGTGTGTGTTTTACTTTTTTGTGCTGGAAAGAAACCCAACTGCCCTTTTTTGTTAGCTTTTCTTTTGGTATTTATGTAGCAGTTACCTTGAGAGCCAGTTCACACGGGGGCAACACGACTTGCAGGCCGACTGTGAGGCGACCTTCACATGACTTCAGCAGCGACTTGCAAAATGACTTCTATATAGGTCAATGCAAGTCGCCCCCAAAGTAGTACAGGGACCTTTTTCTAAGTCGGAACGACTTGAGTCGCTCCTTTTAGAACTGTTTCGTAGTACAGAACGGAGTGTGACTTGTCGGGCAGCAAAGTTGCCTGACAAGTCGCCCCTATGTGAACCGGCTCTTATCAGCCTTTCTTCACTTTGGCTTCAGAGGGCTATATCTAGGTACTGCTGTTATGGGTCTGGCCCAGAGGTGACCTTTGGGTACTGGGTTCTGTGTTTGGCTTGGTTTGCACACTATGTGGGAAACCTGCGAATCCACTGCAGTTTCCCAGCGGTAGTTCACACTGCCCTATGCGAACTGCTGTGAGTGTCAATAGAAAACTGATACCCCTAAATTCGCATTTCGTAGTGCGAACTGCAAATTCAGACAGGAATCGGGAGCACATGGGTGTGAACACCCATACAATCCGATTCTGCTGGGGACCAAAAAAGGTCCTATGCGAGTTTGGTTCGAATGCGAATTCAGCCATACTATCTGCCTGAAATTGCTTTGCACAGAGATCGCATGTGATTTGCGTTGCGAATCACATCCGCCATTGGACATCGCACCAGTGGGAACCGGCCCTTATGCTTTCCAGGCCCTATTCTGGTAGCAAATTAGCTGCAGAGTGCTTTCCAGGTCCAGAGCCATTGGCATCACCTCTTTGGTCTTGTCCCTGTAGACTTGTTCTGTGAGTAGGCTGACCACCTAAATTGCTTAATGCCCAGTTTTAGCTGGTGGACTCTGCTTTTTTGCCCTGTACGGGTTATTTCTTTAATATTTCAATTTGTGACCGATAGGGATGCACCGAATGGGTTTTTTTGGTGCTGAAACCGATATCGAAAATGAAAAATACACTAGGCCGAAAACCGAAACAGCACCGATACCAAAAATGACTGTTTAAAAAAAATATTTTTATACAGGAGGTGGTCAGACTGGCGACATGGTACAGGAGGTGGTCAGAGACTGGCGACATGGTACAGGAGGTGGTCAGACTGGCGACGTGGTCAGAGACTGGCGACATGGTACAGGAGGTGGTCAGAGACTGGCGACATGGTACAGGAGGTGGTCAGAGACTGGCGACATGGTACAGGAGGTGGTCAGAGACTGGCGACATGGTACAGGAGGTGGTCAGAGACTGGCGACATGGTACAGGAGGTGGTCAGAGACTGGCGACATGGTACAGGAGGTGGTCAGAGACTGGCGACATGGTACAGGAGGTGGTCAGAGACTGGCGACATGGTACAGGAGGTGGTCAGAGACTGGCGACATGGTACAGGAGGTGGTCAGAGACTGGCGACATGGTACAGGAGGTGGTCAGAGACTGGCGACATGGTACAGGAGGTGGTCAGAGACTGGCGACATGGTACAGGAGGTGGTCAGAGACTGGCGACATGGTACAGGAGGTGGTCAGAGACTGGCGACATGGTACAGGAGGTGGTCAGAGACTGGCGACATGGTACAGGAGGTGGTCAGAGACTGGCGACATGATAAAAGAGATAAGTGCAGCAGCCAGCGTTGCCCCCCCCCCCCCACTGATGCCACCAGCTATGCCCCTCTGCAGTGAAGAGAGCCGTCTGGTTGAATAGAGCGCCGGGAACATCACAGCTTTAATTTCAATAGCTGTGTGTTCCCCGTCGCGTACCGTCACACACAGCCCCTCCCCCTTGTCCGGGGAACTTTGATAGACAGATCACTTGTCTAGATTGGACGGGTGATCTGTCTATCAGACAGATCACCCGTCCAATCTAGACAAGTGATCTGTCTATCAAAGTTCCCCGGACAAGGGGGAGGGGCTGTGTGTGACGGCGCGCGACGGGGAACACACAGCTATTGAAATTAAAGCTGTGATGTTCCCGGCGCTCTGTTCAACCAGACGGCTCTCTTCACTGCAGAGGGGCATCGCTGGCTGCATCAGTCCTGCGCTATTCACCCCCATCATGGGCGGCACCAGGGGTGGGGGGGAGTTCCGCCCCCAGGCCCCGCCTCATTTTCGGCTCAATTATCGACCGTTTTTTCCTTTCTGCAAATTGCCGAAAAGGGTATTTTCGGCCGATATGTTTCGGCGACCGAAATTTCGGTGCATCCCTAGTGACCGAATGGGATATCATTCTAAAGCCTTGGTGCTCAACCTGTGGCCCTCCAGCTGTTGTGCCACTAACAAGTCCCATCATACCCCTGCATTTGGAGGTCATGCTTGTAACTGAGTCTTACAATGCCTCGTGGAACTTGTAGTGCTGCACTTAAGCTGGAGGGCCCATGCTCTAAAGCAGGGATCTCCAAACTACGGCCCTCCCAGTTGTTGTAGAACTATATGTCCCCTGGAGGTCAGAGCGTTTACCTGTTTTAGCCCAAGAGGTCTGAGTAAAGGTCAACTGAGTGCCATCCTCTTTTTACCCATTCCTGGAGTAGGCGGCTCACGCTGAGCCTTGTAGAAAGATCCCACTTTTCTAAGGGCTTAAAAGGTTTCATCTTCATGCTGAAGACTTCTAAGTGTTGGGAAGGTTGCTAAACTTTACAGGGTTCTTGGGTAGTTTGCCCCCCCCCCTTTTTTTTTTTTTTTTTTTTTGGCATCCAGATAGTGTGCCCCTCTAAGTTTACTGGCTGATTCAGGGGTCTCCAAATTCTTTAAACCAGGGGCGTTTTACTGCCCTTCAGACTTTAGGGTTGGTGGGACTGTGGCCATCGGAAGTACAAATTGTCCTGTCGTCAGTTTGCGTTAACGTTGCTCCATTGTTGGTGTCATTGGTAGGAAGTAGTGTCCCAAGGGCTGGATAAAATCAAGGAAAGGGCAGCATCCGGCCCCTGGGCCACAGTTGGGAGAATGCTGGGCTAAAGCCTTGCCTCTGGCGCTCTGTTCCAGCTGTTCATATACCCCCCTGTTTCTCTAGACAGAGTGCCCCTTTAGGGGAGGGCGGGGGTCTCCTCAACCCAGGGGTTATTGCTCTAACTCCTGTGTCGGCTTTGTTTCGGTAACTATGTTCCACTTTGGCCACCACCCTCTCCCTAAAGAATAAGTCTCTTCCCTTTCGACATGTTGGCCCATTAGTGGTACTCATGGGTTTCGTCAACCAAGTGGACCAGAGAGTCCTTTTTGAAGAATAAGTGGGATCAGCACTGGTGGTTCTCAGACCTAATGGGGCTCTGAATCCTCATTGTCACCACTCCTCACTTAGTACTCCCCAGGGTGTTGATTCTAGTCTGTCCTAGTATTTTCACCATTGCTGGACACTCGGACTTCATGAAGAGCCGTTGGCCAATCATCCTCCCCTGATAGGCCAGTTACCTGCAAGATCCAGCTAGGCCTTATTTTGTTAGGTATTGGGGCTTGAAACTGTCATGTAGGTTAACCCGCTTGGTTCTTTAAGGTGGTCACAACAGGATTTGCAGCTATGCTCTCCTTCAGTTGAGTATTTACCCATCTCTCGACCCTTTGTGAGAACATCCGATGTTGAGGAACAATTCTTAGAGGCTCTTTCCAATCTCCCATTTACTGTTCGGTTTACTTCAGCCTCTTACTCTGCTGGCTTGAGTTTTGTACCTTGGTACACTTGTCCTTTTCGAATGGGTCAGGTAGGTCATGGCCACTCAGCTTTTAATATACATCTGATGAGGACTTCTCACTCAATCTACAGTGGGTTCCCTCCTCCCAGTCACCAGAACTAGTGACCCCATTGAAAAGGAGGATTTACTTTTTTACTTCCACTTCTGATGGTAACCATACACTGAATAAATGGGTTGAATATCCCTTACAGGTGTTTTAACTCCTCTCCACTCAAAACCAAAAGAAGAAAATTGCCTTTAGTTATGCTTTATTACTGAGAACACCAAAATCCTATTCTAAGGTTGTATTGACACTCCACCCTACACCCTCCTGTGTGTTGGAAAGTTCCATCTAGTGGGCAGTTGAAAAAAAATAAAAATTGGAACTCTTCGTTTTAAGTGCATATCTGGTCAAATGCACAATCTGCGTAGTGTCCTGGTCCTGCCGATGCTAGCAAATCGCAGCCGCTGGTTTCAGAACCCCTGTGGGTAGAAGGTGGAAGTGATGTCAGCTTGGGGTTGGACCACCTCTACATCTCCCTGTAAGCACCTCCCACAGCCATGATTTGTTAATGGTGGAACCCGGGACGCTACACAGATTGTGCATTATTTGACCAGATATGTACTTAAATGTAACGTTCAAATTTTATATATATATATATATATATATATATACATACATACATACATACATACATACATACATACATACATACATACATACATACATACATACATACATACATACATACAGCCCACTAGATAGCACTTTCCTTTTCTACACACACGTGCTTGTTGGGGGAAATCCCATGCAATTAAAGAGGAAGTAAACCCTAATGAGTTTACTTCCTCTTTTTTTCCCTGCAAAGGTAAAGCATAATGGACTACTATGCATCCCATAGTAGCCCATTATGTGTCACTTACCTGACACAGGAGCCAGCGAAGTCGCCGCTGTCCCCTGTAGTCCGCCGCATCCATCTTGCTGGTGGCGTCTCGCAGCTCCGCTGCTGTCATTCGGCGAAGCCGCGATGACGTCACTCCTGCGCGTGCGCACGGGAGTCAACAAATGCGGCAGCTCCATTCTTGGAACTGCCGCGCTCAGTGCGCCTGCGCGCCGCTGTCTACGGCGCATGCGCCGTAGACAGCGGTGCCCGTTTTCGGCCAAATATCTCCTAAACCATATAGGTTTAGGAGATATTGCTTGGACCTACAGGTAAGCCTTAATCTAGGCTTACCTGTAGGTCAAAGTGGTTTGTAAGGGTTTACAACCACTTTAAGACAGGAGTGTAGCTGTTGGTGTAAGGTGATGGTCAGTACATGGGCTGTGGTGTAGGGCGATGGTGTTATCGGTACATGGGTTGGGGTGGTGGTTGATGGTGGTATCAGGACATGGGTTGTTCGTAGGGTGATGACTATCAGGACATGGACTTTGATACTGTATAGTGATGGTGATATCGGGTCATAGGCTTTGATACTGTATGGTGATGTCGGTACATGGGTTGTGGTGGTATCCGAACAGGGTTGTTGTGTGTAGGGTGATGACTATCAGGACATAGACTTTGATACTGTATAGTGATGGTGATATCTGTATACAGGCTGTGGTGTAGGGTGATGGTGATATCGGGTCATAGGCTTTGATACTGTATGGTGATGTCGGTACATGGGTTGTAGTGTTGCATGGTGGAGGGTGATATTGGTATTTCCGTGCTGTTACTGTATGGTGTAGGGTGCTCTGTAATGCTAGTTTTATGCAGTAATGAAAGGAGATCAGATGGGTAATGGCTCTGTAAGAGCGGCGTACACGGAAGGTTTTCTGTCGGCTCCTCAGACATTGTCCTACCATGTGACAGATCAGTGATGGATGGGACAGAAGAGGGACAGGTGTTGTGCCCTCCCCTCCCCCTACCCCTCCCCTCCTCCTCCTGTCATGACACAGCTGTGCTGGATCTCTCTCACTTCTCATTGATAAAATTGTGATTTGGCCTCCGTGGCCATATAAGGAGACGTTTCCCTTCAGTCCTGTGCTGGCAGGGCCTCCTGCATTCCTTATAAGCTGCAGCTGTCTCTGTCTATGGGAGGAGGGGGGGAGTGTCTGCGCTCCTAAATGGAAAGCTCCTTCCCAGCCAGGTCACATTGCAGCAACATTACTCTGATCCCGTGTGTGTGTGCGCCCTGTGCCCACCTGGCAGTGATCTCTATACAGTGCCGACACGATTAGTGGTGTTTATATTATGACTACACATGTCTGCTGCTCCTCTACTACGCTCCCTTCCATTCGCCGTTATACCTTTGTGGTGTGTAGCCCTTGGAGAAGACATGGCATGTTTTCAAGTGTGAAGGAGGCTTGGTGTAAGCGAGTGTTCATTGCTGGATCTGCCATTGTTCCCTTTTTTTGGTTACACTTCATAGCCTGATTCCAGTATTTTTTAATACAATTTTTGATATTGGGCCAGGTTAAACTGGTTGTAAATGCATTTTTCCCCCTATTAAATTTAATAAAAATGTATTAAATTGCATAAACTGGTCCCTTGCCTCTTCTGAAATCCCCCCCCCCCAGCACTGTCTGCTGCCCCCTCCTTACTTGCGTGTGCCCCCATAGTAAGCTGTGTACTATTGGGGGGGGGGGGGGGGGTACACATTACATCTGTCTGGGCTGTGTGCATCCATAGACACATATGGCTTGGCCACGTCCCTGCTCCCTCCTCAGAGCAATGGACTTGCAGGAGCCAATGGCTCCCACTGCTGCTTCTGTGAGACTTGGCAGAGGGTAGAGAAACTGCAGCTGTGCGCAGTGCTGGATCGAGAGGACTCGCTTAGGTAAATCTACACGCTTTGGGGTGCTACATAGCTAATAAATCGAAGGGGAGAGGAAACATGAGCGTTTAGAAGTGTTTGGGGGGAAGGTGGGGGTCCACAGCAAGTGCTAAAACTATTTTTACCTTAATGCAGGGAATAGATTTTAGAGTACATTAAAAAAAATAACTTAACTGCTGCACCATAGCCGAATGATGGCTACAGCGTGGCTCCAACTCTGGGACAGCATACTATGACGACCTCCCAGAAACGCCCCCCCCCCCCAGGGGTGCGCACACGGGAGTATCTGGGACCACCAGGTCCAGAGGGCCCAGCGCATCGCTGATGGCAGCCGTTTACCATGTGATTGCTCTGTCAAATGATGGAGCGATCACTTGTAAACCGCTGTCCTGTCCGGTTCCTCTCCCCTCTCTGTACCAATCGGTACAATGAGAGGGGAGAGATCGGGTGTAGCAGCGCTGTGGGCTGGATCTGTAGTGCCCACAGTGCTGATCTGGGGCAATTCAGGGACTTGTCCATCTATCCATGCTCAGCCATCCCATTTATAATCAGCAATGCTCTGCAATACTCATCCATCACCAGCCGTCCCATCCATGCTGATCCATACCACATCGGTTATCATCCATGCCACTACAGTGCCTCACAGGTGTTCCAGGGTCTTCAAAAGTGTAAGAGGTAGTCAAATTATGTGTAATTTTTTTTTTTTTTTTTTCGCCCAAAGGTGCTCCCTGCATGTGGGGCCTCTGTTTGTGGCCAGGCTGTGTGTAAGTCTCACACATGTGGTATCGTCATACTCTGTAGTAGAATGTATTTTGGGGTGTAATGTTTGTGCTATGCATGTGTGGTGTGTGGGTGGGGGGGATGCAATTTTCAGAGATTGCCACCATAGCTTGATAGCTTTCACAAAGACCAAATGGTATGCTCCGATTTTGTTTGTTTTTTACCAGAGATATGTAGCAGTAGAAATTTTGCCCAAAATTTCTGAAAAAAAAAAAAAAACGAATTTGCATAATGTTATAACAAAGGGGAAAAAAAAGCAGCATTTTTTTTTTCTTCCCCAGAGTTCTAAAAAAGACAAATTTCATTTAGGTACAGTGTTGTATGCATGACTGAGTAATTGTCATTCAAAATGTGGAGTAGATCTAAAGGCAAAACTTTATTTTTTTTTTCTTTGGAGCAAGGAAAGGTTATAACCCCTGTCAGATTTTTTTTTATTTTTTTCCCCGACTATCTGTGTCCTATTGTGGAGGGTTCTCTTTACTTCCTGTCCCATCGCCAAACAGGAAGTGAGGAAATCCCTGCAAATTTAAGGGAATTCCTTGGACCCCCAGATCACCAGAACCAGTGTCGTTGCCTGCTACCCCCAACCCCCCCCCCCCCTGCAAATTGGAAGATTTATTCTTACTTTTCTGGAGGCAACACGAAATTACTTTGTTTACATGGTTGCTCATTTCTTTAGTTAAAGCGGCGTTCCACCCAAAAGTGGAACTTCTGCTTTACGCACTCCTCACCCCCTTACATGTGACATTTGGCATGTGGTTTGTGTGTGGGGGTTTATTTTTTTTGGGGGGGGGGGACTTCAATGGGACTTCCTGTCCTACTTCTGACTAGGGGCCGCCTGGGAGACTCCTCCTCTCCCCTTAGACGGCCCCTCCCTCTCGGCAATCTTCTTATTCACGTCACAGGTCCCATAAGATTGCCTGTCCACTTGGAGAGCACAGCATGGCGTTGTGCAGTGCGTGGCCGGCAGTGAAGCCGCAAGTTGTCACGGTCTGGTGCCCAGTTTCAGTAGAGGTGGAGAGCAGCTAGGCCACATTGCTGGACCATGGGACAATAGTGTCTATTAAAAGTCAGGAATTACACTTTTTTTTTATTTATTTTTGTATCTGCTGACTATTAATAGACAAAACCTGAAACTCTGCATTATTTAGTGGTGTTTAACCTCTTTAGCTTAAAGGGAAACCTTATTAATTTTTTTTTTTTTCTTTTTTTTTTATTAACCACTTCAGCCTCAGAAGAATTGGCAGCTCTATGACCAGGCCATTTTTTTGCGATTCGGGACTGCGTCACTTTAACAATTGCACGGTCATGCAACGTTGTACCTAAACATTGGGGGTGCCCCCCCCCCCCCATAAATAGAGCTTTCTTTTGGTGTTTGATCATTTATGCGTCTTTTTTATTTTTTTGCGCTATAAACAAAGCAACAATTTTGAAAACTCACTATTTTGTGCTTTGCTATATATATATATATATATATATATATATATATATATATATATATATATATATATATATATATATATATATATATATATATATATATATATATATATATATATATATATTTTCCTCCTCCATTTTAGGCTGTTTTTATTCTTTTTGGTAATAAAAATTGCAAAAAGCGTGTATATATTTTTTTTTTATTCTCTAGTAATGGGGGCAATCTGCTATTTTTATTGAGACTGCAACGTTATGGTGGACACTTTTGGGTCGATTGACTATTAGCGATCAGTGCTATAAAAATGCACTGATGACTGTATAAATGTCACTGGTGGGGAAGGTTAACTGTGTTCCCTGTGTGTGTTCTAACTGTGGGGGATGGGACTGACTATGTGAGATGAGATCGTGGTTTCCCAGCTCGTAGGATCTTGCTCGCTCAGAACTGGGATACATATGCACACACATCCCTGTTCTGCCTCTTGTGCCCGCGAATGCTCATGGCCGGTGGTCTTCACTGGCCATGAGCCTCGTCTGCTATCCCGCTTAAAGGGGGTCAACTTGTAGCTACGATGGTTCGTGTGCTCTTCTTGATTGGGGTTTTTTTTTTTTTTTTCTACCCAATATAAACCAGGCAGAGGCTAGCAAAATAAAAAGTTGGGCGTTAGTGTTAATAAACCCACAACCATAAAATCAGTCTGTATATGCAGTAAAGCATGCTTGTTATACTCTCCTCAATCCTCTGCATTGTGTAAAAAGGCTGTTTGATGCGGTCTTCTCTGATCCTCTCCTCCCAGTGTCCCCCAATCCATCTACTCATAGTACATAGCTAGGGGACAGGCTGCACATGCTCAGTTTGTGTATTGCTAGAGTTGTTTTTTTTCTTCACCTGCTTCTGGGATAAGCTTCCAGAATATAGGGCAAGAAGAGTCAAATTGCCAATGTGAATAATTACATCCCAGCCAATCCCTGGAAGGAGGCCCCAGGTGGGTGTATGGGGGGTGATGTGTGCAGGGTAGGGACTCGTAGGCTGTTTGTTTCTAGTACTGATTAACCTTGTCAGTCAGTGGGTCCGGCAGTCCGCCATGATACGCTTATCGTTCTCAGGAGAGGTAGAACTGCTATCTGTGTGGAAGATGGAGAAGATAGATCTGTCTTTCCTCAGCCAGTCCCCCCCCCCCCATAATTTGACTTAACTCCCTAGCACGATTGCCCCTGATACTTCCTTCCCTGCCAATGTTGGTACAGTGACAGTGCATTTATTTTAGGGCTGTGGAAATTGAAGATTAATTCCTTGACTATTCGTTCATTTTTTTTTTTTTTTTTTTTTTTTTTGATCGGTACTCACCTCTCCACTGGCTTCCGGGTCTTCAGGGAGTTCTGTCTGAGATCTGGTGACGTCACTGGACTCGACCCCCTCCCCCCCTTCCCCAAGTGCCTCCGTCTGCTAACGAAGGGAAGGGGGGAGGAGTCCGGTGACGTCGAAGTTCTGATTGAATGTAGCGCCTATGGGGGGAGGAGCTATGCATGAGGTCACCCGCTGCTGCTCTACGGAACTAACACGATTGTCGGCTTTACATGTTGTGTTTTTATCATCTTTATGTGAGTAGTTTGTGTTTGAACACAAATTTTAATCTTAAGCGGTGAGCATTGAGATCTTTTCTTTCTATCCATGATCTGGCGTCCTTGCTGAGATCTAAGGAGACGTGAGAGAAGTTTATGGTCCGTGTTAACCCTTTTGATACCAGCTTTCATGACCACCTATTTGCACAGGGGTCCATGCCATAAGGTGAGAGTGATTAGTTAGACCGGAGGTGGAGGGATCGTCATGTTACTGTGGCTACAGTTTCAATTTAAAACTTATTTGTGTGAACGTGGAAACTAACTAGTGTCGGGTGATTGTATATAGTGTATACCACATTTACCACTGACTAATGCAGAGTTGCAATATAAGGAGATCAGCCAAAAGTAGTTGGATCTGTGTGTGCGTTATAAATAATCGAGATTAATCGATAAAAAAAAAAAAATTGATCAAACGCATTTTAATCAGTAATGGCCCTAATTTTATGTATCACTTGGTTTCACTGGTCCCCAAAAAAGTGTTACTTTGTGTCTTTGTCCACCACAATGTCACAGTCCTGCTAAAAAAAAAAGCTGACCTCTGCCATTACTAGTGTTAAAAAATAAAAAATAAAAATTCAAATTTCATCCATAGTTTAGAAGATGTAATAACATTTGCGCAATCCAATCAGTATACACGTATTGATTTTATTTTATTTTTTCTTCCAAAAAATGTTGCAGAATACATATCGACCTAAATCGATGAAGAAATTTGTTTTTACACATAATAGAGGTGATCAAATGCCACCAAAAGGAAATTTTGTTTGGGTACAGCGTTGCACGACTGCGCAATTTTTAGTTAAAGTAACGCGTTTCCATATCGCAAAAAAGTGGCCTGGTCATGAAGGGGTAAATCTTCCAGGGCTGAAGTGGTTAAATTGAATACTGTGATGTTTAAAAGAACTAAAGGCAAAACTTTCTTCACTTTGGAGTAAGGGAGGGTTATAACCCTATCGGTTTTATTTATTTTTTCCGCCATGTGTGTCCACTTTGAAATATTTCCCTTCACTTCCTGTCCCATAACCAAAATGGACAGCGAGAGGAATTTCCTCCCAAAGTGAGGGAATCTCTGGTTGTCATCTGAACTACTGTCCCAATTGGAACCTTTCCCCCTCAATTCCCGTCATCCCAAAGTGTTTTTTGTGTGTTTTTTGTTTTTTGTGTGTGTTTTTTGTTTTTTGTGTTTTCAGTTAACAGGATCAATAGAGGGGGGTGAATGTCCGAACAGGTGTGCCAATAATTTATTGTTTTGTAATTGCACTTGAAATTGCAAAACGTGTAATAAATGGCGCCTTTAGGAGTCAAGCTTGTTAATAGCCCTCTGATCCTGAATTCAGGGTGCTGATTTGGCCTCTTTGTGTCTAAAATAGTGGTGCTGTAGACATACTACCCCCCCCCCCCCCCGATGTGGCCACCCAAAAACAATGCTGACCCAATTTTTTTTTCCTTCATTTATTTACTCGAGTTGTTTACAAAAAATAAAGAATTCCTTTTATTTTCCTTACATGACAAACATTCGTTCCCTGCCCTTCTGTTTTATTTTTTATTATTTTTTTTTCCCTTTTCTTTTTATTACATCAGTGTATGTAAATTCTAGGCAAACTGATAAATCTTGGGGGGAAGGAAGGAATGCATGTATCATTTTACATTTTTAGAGTATTTGTAGCTGTGTTGGGTATGGGAACCCCAGCACTGGACCTGTTTGCAATCGCCCCTTTCAGATCTAGGATCCAGCTCAGCTCTGCCGGAGAATGGATAATAGACACCTATATAGGTCATCTTTGTGTTTTAGAAATCCTGTGTAAGCTTGTTCAGTGTTCAACTGATAGCAATATGCCAAGCAGTAGAACTCCTGCTGGCTCAGGGTGCCCACCATTCCCTGAATTGCAAATCACCATGTGCCGTGTGCCAAACAGATTCAGGAATTTGTGCAAGTTCCATGTAAAAAAAAAAATAAAAAGTAAAAAAATTGGATGCAATTCTCACTTTGGCTGGTGTTAAAGCGGAAGGAAACCCATCCATAAAACGGTTTCATTTTCAGCACCTGACAGAAATGTAACGCTCCCATTGGCTGTGCTCTCAACCAAACTGTGAAACCATCCAATGGCTGGTGTCATAACATGATCACATGTGCAGCATCATGGCAGTTTTAGATTAAACAGAGGCAAAGCTAAAAACAATAGGAGGGGGGGGGGTTTACTTACACTTTAACCCCCCTTCCAGCCCTTTAACCATTTCTAAATGCCCTTAGGCAAAGGTGGGCATTCTGGTCATGTGACCTGAGTGGCAGTCACATGATTGGTAAGCTCACAAACGCAAGTATGTATTGGGGTCTTTCCAGTACCCCATGGTTACTGTGCTGGGAGTGCGCACTCAGCACCGTAAAGTAATTAAATGCAGCTGCTCTGCGTTAAAGACGACCCGCCAGGATGCTGCATTGGTGAAAAGCGTTTAAGATTAGCTGCTGAGGGTGATTTATTATAATAATAAAGTTATTTTTTTTTCCATCTATGTAAAGAAATTGCATGCAGAGCACTAACCACAAAGAACGGTGTGGCGTGTGCTGCACAGCGCCGTGTAACAGGGCCCTCTTGTGTCCCCTCATGCAGACTGGCCAGGCATGTTTGTGTGTGTTTTGATCTCTTCCCTGGGTTTGTAGGGGGGAGTCGTGACTTCCAGCGTGACGAGATAATGATGGATTGGGTGGCATGCAGCATGTGTAGGCTGAGCTAAGGACAGAGTGTCCCCATCATCACATGCTGCTTCTAAATCCATTCGGATAGCAGTTATCTTTGTGTCCTCACTCTGCACCGTGTCGGCTGTGTTCCTGAAAGGCCAGCACTGCCCTAACACAGGAGGTCGCTATGCTGGAACATGAGCTGCTTTATGTAGATATCATGATGTACAGATTACTTCAAGATGACCCAAAACACAGGATCTGCTCGCTGTGGCTGAGTAGAGGGGGGTGTCTGCATGCATGAAGGTAAAAAAGCTTCTGTGTAGCTCGTCCCCCAGCCCCTTCAACACTTGCCTGAGCCCTATCTCGATCCAGCAATGTGCACGAGTGCCTCAGCTCTCCAGGAAACTCTGCTGCCTCCTCATTGGCTGAGACAGCCATTGGCAGCCACTGAGCCAATCAGGGGGTGTGCTGAGCTGTGGCTCTGTGTGGACACAGAACCGCAGCTTGGAATCGAGCCTGCTCTGGTTCCTCCCTTGCAAGCTTTTGTTGGGGCACTTGGCACATGGGAGGTGACAGGAGCACCAGTGGGGGACATGAGAAGAGGAGGATCCGGGCTGCACTGTGCAAAATCATTACACAGAGCAGGTAAGTATAGCAGGTTTAATTTTGAAAAGGGGGGGGGCTTTAATTGATCCTGCAGTCTGCTTGTGCTCAGAACTTCACACTTGCCATCTTGGGCAGCAACACTTGTGTTTTTCCTATAGGTGACAGGATGAGGGTCATTGTTACTAAAGAGGATCTTCACCTACCCATTCCAAACCCTCTTCTGTGAACGAAAGGCTACAGTGAATTTAGACCACTGGAATAAGGCTGTAACATAAAATGTGGAAAAAGTGGAGCGCTGTGAATACTTTCTGGATGCACAGTATTCCTCCTGGGATATGTGGCCTACATATCCCAGGAGGGATAGAGAGTACTGTGTACTTCATTTGCCTAGGCCAGTGATCTCCAACTGCAGCTCTTTGCCTTTATCCAGCCCTTAGGGCACTTTTCCTTGCACTGATGCATGACACCATTCGTCCCACTGACGCAAACAATGGGGCATAATTCCTGTTATACCAATGATGGGGCACAATCCTCCCCCCCCCCCCCCCCCACCTCACACCACCAATGATGGGGCACAAGCCTCCTCCCCACCTCACACCACCAATGATGGGGCACAATCCCCCTCCCCACCTCACACCACCAATGATGGGGCACAAGCCTCCTCCCCACCTCACACCTCCAATGATGGGGCACAATCCCCCTCCCCACCTCACACCACCAATGATGGGGCACAATCCCCCCTCCCCACCTCACACCACCAATGATGGGCCACAATCCCCCACCTCACACCACCAATGATGGGCCACAATCCCCCCCCTCCCCACCTCACACCACCAATGATGGGGCACAATCCCCCCTCCCCACCTCACACCACCAATGATGGGGCACGACAGACTCGCACACACACTCTCACACCACCAATGATGGGGCACTTTCTTCCACTGATGCCCGAACAATTTCCACTGGTCACATTCTGGCCCCCCTAAGTCTGAAGCACAGTAAACTAACAATTTGTTTACAACGTTTGGAGACCCCCTGGCCTAGCTGAATGATGTGCTGAGGGGGTGGGAAGGTTATCTACAGCAAAAAAAGTAGTGCTAATATAGAGGGATGGAGCGAAGGAGTATTTACGGACGGTGAAGATCTGCTTTAAGTTTACCACCATGCATGTTCTTGTTTTGGGGTTTCTATATGTGGTATTAGACTTGAAAATTCCTTTTTATTTTTATTTTTTTTCTAGGACTCCCTGAAGCCAGCCTTCACAATCTCCAATCTCCCGGGCACTTCCACTATCCAGACTGCACCCACCACATCCACCTCTATGCAGGTTACCAGTGGGCACTCCTTCCCTATTACAAACTACCTGGCACCTGTCACCAGTGCCAATGGAACTGTTCTCAAGACAGAAGGCAGTGCCATAAGTTCTGGAGGCCTGATGCAGCTGCCCAGTGGCTTCACACTGATGTCTGGTAAGCCACATCCCTGGTATCTAGACTGTTATGATCACACTGGACTATACAAGTCTTCCTATTGGATTAAGCACTAGTTCTGTAAAATATTGCATATTATGTTTTAGAATTGTTTAAAGTAGAACTATAGGCAAAACTTGTGGGGGGGGGGGGGGGGGGGCTGTAACCCTTGTTTTTATTTTTTGCCATCTGTGCCCCAGAGATTTCCCTTTCTGTCTCATAGCCAAAACAGGAAGTGAAAGTAAATCGCTGCTAATTTTAGCCCCCCCCCCCCCCCCCCAGGTCATCCAGAACTAATGTCCCCATTGGAAGAGTTCTCCTCTTATTGCTTTTCTGGGGACAACTGAAATTTTTTGAGATTTTCCTTTACTTTCACTGCTAATGGTAAACTGGACAAATGGGGTAAATCTCTGTAATGGGGACACAGACAGCAATAAAAACTGACAGGTGTCCTAATCTCACTCCATCATCAAAACTCAAGTTTTGCATTTAGTTATACTTTAATTGTGCTCCACCATTACTCTGAAAATCGACCTTTTCTCTGGAAAATTAGCACTCCTGTTCTGTAGCCTCAATTGTTTATAGGGTCATCCATATGCTGCTCTGGCCACATTTTGTAACATGATTTTATGATGTGACTAATGTGCCGCTCACTGTTCTCCTTGCCGGAGGCTGACATGAAGAAGCAAAGCCCTGCCTCTTCCAAGATGGCCGCCTCTACACAAGGACACCGTACAGAACAAGGCATAAGTGAATGGGAAAGATCAAAAAGATCAAATGCAGGGCGAACATGGGCAATGCAGGGCGAACATGGGCAATTCTGGTGGCTAGTCATCTGTCCTCTGCCTTTTTTTTTTTTTTTTTTTTTTGGGCACAGGTTAGCTTTTGTTCTTTAAGCCTTAAAGGGACTCTTTCCTCTAGGACAGTGGTCTCCAAACTGCTGCCCCGGGGGTTGGATGTGCCTTGGGGCACTATTTCATTCACTAACCCCCCCCCCCAACGGATGGGGCCTAGTTCCCTGACAAGGAACCCAAAACGGATGGGGCCCGGTTCCCTGCTGCCAAGGAACCCCCCCCAACGGATGGGGCCTAGTTCCCTGACAAGGAACCCAAAACGTATGGGGCCCGGTTCCCTGCTGCCAAGGAACCCCCCCCAAAACGGATGGGGCCCGGTTCCCTGCTGCAATGGACCCCCCCCCAAAACGGATGGGGCCCGGTTCCCTGCTGCCAAGGAACCCCCCCCCCCAAACGGATGGGGCCCGGTTCCCTGCTGCCAAGGAACCCCCCCCAAAACGGATGGGGCCCGGTTCCCTGCTGCCAAGGAACCCCCCCCCCAAAACGGATGGGGCCCGGTTCCCTGCTGCCAAGGAACCCCCCCCCAAAACGGATGGGGCCCGGTTCCCTGCTGCCAAGGAACCCCACCAAAACGATGTGCCTTTGCTTACTCCAACTGATGCTGGTACATTTCATACTCTTGATGGGCCACAGTCCAGCCCCCCCTCAAGTCTGAAGGACAGTAAACTGACTGTTTAGAAAGTTTGGAGACCCCTGCTCTAGGAGGTTGGACACAGCGATCTCCCTTAATGGGGCACTACCCTACTACCAGTTCTCTGACCCCCTGCTCTAGGACTCGAAACTGCTTGAAAATCCCAGTCCCTTCCTGCTCCTCGACAGTAAATATATGGATTAGCATTCATATGACTGCCCAGACTCTGTAGGGCTCATTTTCGTTGACCATCCCATTCTCCAAATGTTTCTCTTGTATTGTGGTGTCAGGCGCTGATCGGTCTTGTAGACTGCCCCATTCCTGCTTCTCTGTGAAGGGATTGCTTTGTTTTTCCAGCAGGGGGAGCTGTAGCTCAGCAGGTTCCTGTACAAGCCATCCAAGTTCACTCGGCCACGCAGGCTTCTCCGTCCAGCGACAGCAGCTCAGATTTGGTCCAGACGTCAGCTAGTGGGACAGGTTTGTGCGACTATTGGCTGAAACCTTTCTGCGTGTGTGCTGATTGTTGCTGCTGGATGTCTGTGCACTTTTAATAACCGCAGATTGGTCCGCCGTCTTGTATGGTATGTGTGCACATATGCAGTATATTGAAGATGGCGATGTTATATGCTCTGATTTTTGGGGGGCTGAACGCTGTGTGCACCTAGGCTGGTGAGGTGAGAGTGAAATAAAAGTTCTCTCATGTACGCTCCGATGTGATCACCCACTGCAACGTGTCATTGAGAATCAGACCGGCATATGTAGGTAATCCCTTCGTGTGTGACAGATGCTCTTCCAGCATTGGCTGGTGTGTGTGGACAGCTGACATTGTGTGAGAGACGGATATGTCTGAGGGGTGTTATTGGTCGCTGTTGCCATGGTCGGGAGTGGGGTTAGGATATGATGACAATGAAGTGCTATGACAGACAGAGCTCTTTAATGTACTGTCTGTCTCTTCCACTAGTGACCTTGCCCGCTGCTATCATGACTTCCTCTGTGCCCACCACAGTGAGCGGTCACATGATGTACCCCAGTCCGCACGCTGTCATGTATGCTCCCACTCAGGGTTTGACAGATGGGAGCCTGGCGGTGCTCAATGCCTTCTCCTCTCCACAGATGCAGGTGTCCCACTCGCAGGAGCAGGGTAAGGCCTGAGTGAAAACTGCATGCTGTATACTGGCACTCTTCCTTGTCTAGCCACAAATGTTTTTAGTTTGGGGGGGGGGGGCGCTTTTTACACTTCAGCATGGTGTGCATGATCTTCTATAAGATGATCTCTCTTCATAGACTGCTTTGTGTCTCTTGCAGGTGGAGTACAGCAAGTTTTCCTCACAGCGCCGCCTGGCACCGTCCAGATACCAGTGTCTGCAGTGCAGCTTCACCAGGTACTTAACGAACGCGTTCCTTTTCTGTAGTAGACCGTTCAGTCATTAAAGGGGTTGTAAAGGTAAAAAAAATTTTTTCACCCTAATGCATTCTATGCATTAAGGTGAAAAAACATCTGACAGTGCCGGCCCCCCATTTTACTTACCTGACCCTTCGAAAGACCCGCACTCTCCTCATACATCCTTTTCGCCGCTGACTGGCTAGAGTGCATGGATTGAAAGCAGTGCAGCCATTGGCTCGCGTTGCTGTCAATCACATCCAATGACGCGGCACGCTGGAGGCGGGGTCGAGTGATACAGCCAGCGGCTATAGGCACTCACTGTATCACGGGAGTGCGTCTGCAAGTGCTTCTCACCATGCGAGGGAGCCCTCATGAACGTGAGAAGTACTTGCGGGGGGGAGGGAAGCCGAGACAGCCGCCGAGGGACCCCAGAAGAGCAGATTTGGGGCCACTCGTGGCAAAACGAGCTGCACAGTGGAGGCAAGTATAACATGATTTAAAAATAAAAAATTAACTTTACAACCCCTTTGAGACTGGTGTGTGTGTGTGTGTGTTGTTTTTTTTTTTTTTTTTTTTAAAGTTTCTTTTATATATAATTTGATAGAAGTTTTACGTTTCCAAAACACAGTGCAGAGAGTATATAAAACTCCCAGTAGATGGAAGGCACAGTATAGGGATAAATATTACTTTAGTAATGTGATTGTAAAGGCTCAAGGTTTTTTGCGTGAAGAAAAAAACATGTACAACAGCTCCCCTAGAACCTATTGAATACTTAGTGGTTGTAAACCCTTACAAACCACTTTGACCTACAGGTAAGCCTAGATTAAGGCTTACCTGTAGGTCCAAGCAATATCTCCTAAACCTATATGGTTTAGGAGATATTTGCCCAAAAACGGGCACCGCTGTCTACGGCGCATGTGCCGTAGACAGCGGCACGCAGGTGCACTGAGCGCGGCATTTCCAAGAATGGAGCTGCCGCGCGTGTCGACTCCCATTCGCGGGAGTGACGTCATCGCGGCTTCGCCGAATGACAGCGGCGGAGCTGCGAGACGCCACCAGCAAGATGGATGCGGCGGACTACAGGGGACAGCGGCGACTTTGTTTGCTCCTGTGTCAGGTAAGTGTCACATAATGGGCTACTATGCGATGCATAGTAGTCCATTATGCTTTGCCTTTGCAGGGAATGAAAGAGGAAGTAAACCCATTAGGGTTTACTTCCTCTTTAAGCCCCACCTGGGGACTCTCCCTCCTCATTGGCTGAGACAGGAACAGGAGCCATTGGCTCCTGCTGTCACAGCCAGTGAGCCAATGAGAGGTGGTGATAGAGAGAAATTATATGTACTGCGCTGGGGAAGAACTATTAGTGCAACTTGGCAGCCAACACTGCTATAGACAAGCGGCAACAAAATAGATGTGAAGAAGAAAGTGTGGCGCTTAAGTTGAATAATCAATATAAACACGTGTAAACATAATTAGAAATATCATGAATATATATCTTAAGTGAAAAAACAAATCCACTCAAAGTGTATACATTATTGAAAAATAAAATCCACCCAAAAACCAAGTGGGCAAAAACAAAAAAGACAAACAAAAGTATTGTTTCTTTGGTGATTATGCAGAACACGCTCCAAAGTGACGCAGGTGATCTTATAAGCAAATTATGAAAATCCAACCACTGGTGTCCATTTAGGTACTAGGAAATTGACACCACCACCTTTCATAAGGGAGGGTGCTTACCAGATAGTTTTGACCTAGTGAGGCTTACGCCACCCAAGTCAAAAAAAAAGCTTGTTGTTTATGGTCAACCCAATGGAGATGACTGGTCCTATATTTCCTCCTCAGAATGACATCGAACCATAAAATCGATTGTAACCACCATAGGTATCCATACATCCAGCGGGAGGTACAAGCTTGATATCATAGATCATAAACCATGCAAATGGAAAACCAGCATAGCGTGATACGATTTCAAGAGTTTTTATTAAAGGAATACAAAAATGAACACTCACATTTCATTTGATTGTATTAGGCCCCTTTCACACGGGATAGATCAGTAATGATCCGCCCCGTGATGATCTGCTTGCTCAGCGGGGATCGCTCCATTGTCCCTGCTGAGCCGGCGGCGGACAGGGCGGTCTCTGCACGCTGTGCAGGGACCGCCCTGTCGGCTCTCCACTCTCCTCTATGGGGAATCTGATGAGCACGGACCGTCTGTCCGTGTTCATCCGATCCGCTCTGCAGACGGATAGAAAAATAGGATTTTCCTCCGTCTGCAGAATCGGACAATTGCGGAGGCGGACAATAGCGGGTGTCTGCAGATTGTCATCCGCAGACACCCGCTATCCCATAGGAATGCATGTATGTCCGTATTTCATCCGCAAACTGATAGATGAAATACGGACATAATGTCCGCATGTGTGAAAGGGGCCTAAGGCAAAAAAGTATAAAGCGATGTCCAAACGGCATCGCTTATAAAGAACGAATGACCCCAGAGCGTGTTACACCGGAAGGGCTGCCATCAAATGTCACTTCCAGTCTCTCATCCCAGAAGTGGAAATGTCTTGTATTAAAAGCACCGCCAAATCGCAAATTGTGACCTCCAGAAAGCCCACACCTGAGAGATCCACATCGCCATGCCATAGATGTAAATCCTTTACCCAGAAAGTGAGCTGCTTATCGCCAGGAGATGTGATTAGACTATATCTCGTAAACCTGACTCGTTCTGAGAGCGAGGCAAAGATTATCAGCGTCTACTTCCGCACAAGAGAACCAAGCCTCCGTGTGGGAATGGCACTGGTGTGATAACCATGCCCCACTTCCGCCACGAGCTCGCAACCAAGCCTCGTCCTGAGAGCGAGGCAAAGATTACCAGCTTACACTTCTGCACAAACTAACCAAGCCTCAGTGTGGGAACGGCACCTGTTGCGATAGCCACGCCCCACTATCGCCACGAGGCCAGCTCGGCTGTTAACGTCCACAAGTGGAACCAAGCCTCACTGTGGAAACTGGAAGGAGGATCCCAGCCGCCTCTCACAGCAGCCGCCTCTCACAGCAGCCGCCTCTCACAGCAGCCGCCTCTCACAGCAGCCGCCTCTCACAGCAGCCGCCTCTCACAGCAGCCGCCTCTCACAGCAGCCGCCTCTCACAGCAGCCGCCTCTCACAGCAGCCGCCTCTCACAGCAGCCGCCTCTCACAGCAGCCGCCTCTCACAGCAGCCGCCTCTCACAGCAGCCGCCTCTCACAGCAGCCGCCTCTCACAGCAGCCGCCTCTCACAGCAGCCGCCTCTCACAGCAGCCGCCTCTCACAGCAGCCGCCTCTCACAGCAGCCGCCTCTCACAGCAGCCGCCTCTCCCGCTATAAAAGCTGGCCCAAAGGTGAACAGCCCATATATATTTTTATAAATGGGCTGTTCACACTGTTATATAGTCAGTCTCTCAAAATAGACTATGGCCAAATTTATAGATGTTTACACTTACGGCTACACCACGATCTAGGGTTATCGCGTGTAGCTTAATATAAACACAAAACATTTATGATAAAATTTAAAAAATAACCTATTAAATACATAATTAACCCAATAGATATTATCGCCATAAAGAGGTGTATACCAGTCCAGTACAGCGTAACATATTTAGCGGCTATAATTCCACAAATAACTAAATGACCTAAAAAAAAAAGTAAATTATTTTACACACATAAAAACTAAATGTAACACCACGCATTAAATCTTAAAACGTGTTCCTTGACCTAATTTGGTAAATGAATACAATAAAGGAACACAAACTCCCTTATGCTCGATTGATAAAAGAATTTGTCCCACTCCACATTCATCCCAAGAGGGTGGTGCGTTTAACTCTTAAATCCAAAAAGTTTCTAGCCGAGGTTCCCACTCTAGTGTTGGCTCCACCCCCCATGGTGCAACATATTTATCTAGGATAAGAAATTGAGTTCCCATTGGGTTCCGAGTATGATGTTGCTAGTAGTGTCGTGGAACGGTATGTTTCACACTTCCCAGTTTGATTAATGTGTTCTGATACTCTAGTGGTAAAGGATCTTCTCGTTTTACCTACATACTGCTTGCCACACGGGCAGGTCAGCAAGTAGACCACATTAATTGTGGCGCAAATGCAAAATTGTTTGATGGTATAGGTACGACCAGTTGATCTAAACTCGGTGGTTCCACGTCCACTAATGTTATGACATACGGAACATTTTTTGCAGGGATAATATCCTGTCCAATTATGAAAAATAACGTTGGTCTTGTGGGGGGGTTAATGATAGAGGGGAGCAATTTTACTTTTGAGCATAAGTAATCCTCGATATACAACTTTGGGCCTATCTGGTATAAGGGGTCCAAGAACCTTATTCTGTAGGATGCTCCAATGCCTCCCAATTTTTTTTTTTTATCTGTTTGTGTTGCGTTGAGAACTTCGTAAAGAAGGACCATTTGAAATCACTGTCAACCTCCCTAAAGGGTCTATCAACCCGCAACAGAACGATCAGTGTTTAAAACCTTCTGAAAGTCTCTATCAACCTCAATTTGATTGTATCCCTTCTCGGGAAACCTTGTCCTCAGGATGTTGGCCTGTATCTCAAAAGTATTAGTATCCGTACAATGAGAGGTGGTGGGTCGAGCCACAGATCTATCTGGACATGCAGAGCCAAGGCTTGGGAGCGCACCTGCTCGGGTGCCCCCATTGCAAGCTGCTTGCTTTGGGGCACTTGACGGGAAAGGGGAATCGAGAAGGGGATTGGGGCTGCTCTGTGCAACACTGCTGCACAGAGCTGGTGAGAATGACCTGTTTAAAAAAAAAAAAAAAAAAGAAAAAGGGGTGTGTGTAAATGTATACTATAAAGTCAGGATCTCTCCAGAGCCTGGACCAGCTAAGTGACATCGCCCATCAGCCAGCTTTAACCCGCTGTCTGCTAAAAATGGGTCACAGGACTGAGCCATAGGAGAAATGGAGCCAAAATAGCTTTGGCTATATTTCTCCTTTTAATACAAACAGAAGATGGACTGAGATAATAAAAATAGGGGGAAACATTAAAAACAAAATTTTATAATGGGCTCTTTTGCCGGCATAAAAAGTATTCCCTGTAAAACATAAGCTACATGTAGGAGTCATAGATGACGAGCAAAAGCAAAGGGATAAGTAAAGTGGGCTATAGACACTGAAAATGAGGGGAGACGAGGTACATTGATACAAACTTAACTAGCCCAGTAGAGTAAACCAGAAACTGATTAGAATTGAGCGGCAGTCCATGTTGCCCAATCAAAGATTTGGTAATGAAGCATGTCAGATGTTGAGACTCCCCAAAGTATTCCTGAGGGTGGCTTTGGTGTAAAAAGCAATGTATTGGCAGGTGATCATCATTGCACTTTTTTTTTCTGAGTCCGACAGTCATTTTCTTAAAGGCTTGCCAACTGGCAAAAAAGCATTTGATTGGAGCGCAAAGTCATATCTCCACATCTAGTTTGGCTTTATGCATTAGGAGTTTGAGGCCGTTTTTTACAGCTGCGTTGCTTAGGACAGTAGGGCAGATCCACTTTTTGATATTTTTTTTCATTACTAGAATTCCTGTTTTTCCCAAAGATGTCGTCTAAACTCCTCCTGCGCCATAGTTTTTTGTTTTTTAGTTTTTTGCAAGTAAATTCTGCCTCGGGCAGGGTCGTTTCATGCCCCACAGCACATTTAAACAAAGGGGGCGGTATGCTGGTGAAGACATATATATTTAATGAATGTGATTGGCTAAATATAGGCATGTATCCATATGAGGGCACTGATGCCACCAGCATCCTGCCCCTTTGTGTGCTGCAGGGGGGGGAATGACCCAGCCCAGTTACTTGGGCTGGGTTCACATATTTGCGTCTGTGGTTAGCAGACCGGTGTCCTGTGCGGTGTGGCTTTTTATTTATTTTAAATTTTTTTTTTTGTGTTCACTGTTCCAGGTGCAATTCTTTTTTTTTTTTTTTATTTTTTTTTTTTTTCACTCCAACTTGACCCAAAAACACACGGGACTCTTTTCAAAACCGCACTGCGGCTGCCCTGGACATGTGTGAACCGGCTCATTGAAAGCCACACAAATAAAACCGCATCAAATTTGCATATGTGAGCCCAGCCTCCAAAAAAGAACTAGAAGTTCATAGAGGAGTTGGAGCCGGTTCACATGGGGCGACCTGGGATCCGGCTTCAAGTCGCGCGGCTGAGAAAAATCAATGGAAGTGAATGGAGCCGTCTTAATGTACACTACTGAAGTCGCTCTGACTTCAGAAAAGGTTCCTGTAGATGACTTCTAGATGACTTCTAGATGACTTCTAGATGACTTCTAGATGACTTCTAGATGACTTCTAGATGACTTCTAGATGACTTCTAGATGACTTCTAGATGACTTCTACCCATTGATTTTAATGGAAGTTGCCTCCAAGTCAGATCCCCTGTCTTAACTGAAGCAACTTTCTAGTGAAAAGTTTTCTAGGCAAACCCCCCCCCACAGAGCTGATTATTATGTGATTGGCCTCTGGCAAAGTCCCCTGTCCTGGAGGCAACTTCAAATTGCCTTGTAAGTTGCCTCAAGTCACGCTGTGATTCATACTCAAGTCATGTCCAAGTTGCCTCCCAAAGTCTCGCTGGAAGTCGTGTTGCCCCTGTGTGAACCGACTCTAAAGATACCCACGGTCGTCCTGATAAATGACAGAAATGTAAACAAAGTAACTAGATGGACTTGTCTTTTTTTTTTTTCTTTTCAACCTCTTTAAACAGCATGTGGATAATTCAGTATGTGGAGGAAAAGATTTTTAGCCCTGATGCTTTTGGCTGTTGGCAAAATAAAATCATTCAAATGTCTGCATAAGCTAGTGTGGCCCTCCCATCCTTTCAAAACTTTGTTCTGATGCTATATTGCTATGTCCATTTTGCAAATGGTGTTCCCAACGAAGGCTTCTGTAATCAACTTTTTTTTATTTTTTTGGTAGATGAGCTGGGAGTCCCACCATAAGGACCTGGTCTCCCCCCCCCCGCCCCCCAAAATCTTTCAGTCTTGCGTGTGCGATATTGGTTCTATCCTGCAGATGGCAGTATAAGTCATGTGTAATATCTGTTCTATCTTGCAGATGGCAGTCATCGGACAGCAGACGGGCAGCAGCAGTAATCTGACGGAACTGCAAGTGGTGAATTTGGACACTGCACATAACAGCAAGAATGACTGACTGCTGTACATGGGGAGTCAACACCGGGCCCCCCAGGCGGTGACACAAAACATGGGGAGCGAACACCAGGGCCCCAGACGGTGACACAATAGAGACTGCAACACCTATTTATTGATGCCTTTTCACATTTTTTTATTTCCCTGTTAAGACTTTTTTGCTTGTGTGCAAGATAAGAGGCTCACAGCGGGGGAGGGGGTTTACAATGTGGCTTTGTTTATCCCACCCAGATATCAGCTGTCACTCAGTGGCATCTAGGTATTCTGGGAGCTGGTGATTTGCACTGAATGCGATGGGGACATGCACTCCTGTAGTCAGTGGGGACTGAGCATTGTCCTTGGCGGAGCCCCAGCAAGGCCCACGCCTAGCAGAGAAATAGTTTTATTAAGGGAATGCAGAGGAAGGACTAAAAATCCTTTTATTTTTCTAAATGTGGAATCTCAGTATTTATGTAAAGCGGCAGGTTCTCTTTAGGTTCCTGCGTATAAACGGGGAAGGGGTGATATTTTTATCTGCTTCTTTTATAGCAAATGGTTTTGTGATCATGGATTGTTTAACCTTTCTCTGCCAGTTCTCTGGTCTGTCATTGAAGAGTTAAATGTAATTTGTTCTCTCAGATGGCACTACAGGAGTTGCGCTATCGCAGCTGTCAGTATTTCAAGGCCTTTTTGATCACATGTACTGTATTTCTGGAGATGATTGGATCATTCAGGAACTCTGTTAGCATGGATGCCACGCCTCTCTGCATATCACCGGCAGCTGACTGCCTGGTGTACTGGGTACTGCAGAGCCCCATGTGAGTCGCGTCAGTTTCAGACATGCAGAGAATGTGGTTTGATGGTGCTCCTGCATGACAAACTGTAAATTCAGCTGTCCTCCTCGCCAACTCCCAACATGATCCCCTATATCTGCCTCCCCTCTGGGCATTCTCTCATCCAATGTACCCAAATCCTGGGTATGAATTCCTAATGTGGTACATTAGAAATGTACTGCTGCCATTTATCACCCACATGTGTGGAAACAAAGGCAGTCCTACATGTTGCCATCTGTTATCGGTATGGCAGTCTGAGTTTGGTGAAGATGCCCCTGGATGTTAGATGGGTCTCCTCATCTGGAAATGTCTATAGGGCACCAGAAGACACTGTGGCCAGCTTTTCAATTGCCCACAACCCCTGCACGCTAAGCTGGTGCCCGAGGTGTCTACATTGCTGCTTATTAGTCCACCTCCATGGACATAGTATTGGTGCAGGCGTTTATGGTCGTGTGACCATTGCAGCGTCTCCATCCAGGGCTGCTAATAAGGCAGTACAGCCAGCCATTCTGTACCAGGCCCAGTTCCCATCAGTTCAAAAGGGGGAGGGCCTGGGGACCTGCTATCAGGATTTTTATGCTTCTATCTAGCAAGGTTACTTTGTGTCTTAAGTGCGGAAGCTCAGACCTGTGCAGTGTATAAATGTGCTTTTTACTATACAAAAATGCTGTACATACAAAACTATTACAATATTAGGAATACAAATCAAGACTGACAGATGTATCAAGCAAGATGCCTAGCAAATAAGCAGAAGCTATGGTCTAACAGTAGAAATACGCAAAAGTTACTTAACATGGTTCGTGATCTCCATTGACAACGAGGACTCTGTACCAGTCAAGTAGTTTTTTAGCCTGATCTCCAGAAGAAGCCAGACGTTCCTTCCTTTTCAGTCTTAAGGCTTGATGAGAATTGTCCTGGCTGGTTAGACTTTATCTGGTTCTAATGCATGATCAAGTCCTTGTCTCAGTGCATTAAAGAGCCCTTTTTATGTCCAGCTTGTTTACCATAACAACATAACTGACTAACAGAAAAAAAAGCTCACTGTAGCTTTCAATTAGTACCTGTTTACTGTAGCTATAGACTGATGAAACTGTCAACTGAATAAAAGGATCAATCTACGTTCCCATTGTATCAAACGGCATTTGTTTTGAGAAATATCCATTCAAACCAAACCTGATTATTGGGGTCTGTGAAAACTAGGCCGATGGAGAAAATAATTAATTTTAAAATATCTATAATGTATCTCTCAAAGGCAACACATTCCGCCCTTGATTTTCCTGACTACACACAGAAAATCTCTTCACTAACTCCTTCTAAACATGAATTTTCCTTGCTTGCAACCCCTCCCATATTTTTTTTTCACTGAGGTTTCAGTCTTGTTTCTAAAGAACTTTAGAATTAATCTTCTAATAAACTTTTTGTCAAAGTCCATTTCGCATGACCTCTGACCACAGCCTTCACCGCCCTAACCAAATACGCTTAATCAGGATACATGAATGTATCGCACTCAGTCTGAATAGATTGACCTTGAAGTACATCCATCCCAAGAATATTTTCAGGTAACTTTGATACCAAAACATTTGTCCAAAATGCTGGTTCCTTGGCAATTTCACTTCTGTCCTAACTGCTGGTGTGGCATCAACTAAAGCCATCACATGTGTAGAATAGGACTTCCCCCCCCAGCATACAGTGAAAGGTGCATCTATGGGTGTCAGTCTTCTGCTGTAACTGCTATTACAGGAGACCCACTTTCCCTATCAGAAAGCATAAGGAACCTCCCAATACCCTTTTCTGAGTATCTTGAACTCCTCCCCAGGATAAAAGGGTTTGGGTTCATGTGTTGTTTTGGGAATTGGTTTGGGGCTAACAGGAGGAGGGATCTGTTAGATTTTCTCTAAATCTAGGCTGATTTTATCTTCACTAGGGGTAGAGTCCCTGACAGTTTTCCCCACTAAATGTTTCCACCTCTTCAGCAATTCTACAGTGGGAATCCCATCTCCTCTTTATATACTCCTGTCTTTTAGATCCACCCACATTTGTTTCCTAGAAATAACAAGGCTGGCTTTCTCCACTATTTATTTTTCTACCCCATTCTTTTTTTTTTTCTGTTTTCTTCCTGTCTGACCTTATCTATTGCCCTGAGAGATTTTGTTTTAGTCTCCCCTAGTTCCCCTAACTGGCTTAAAAGGGTAATGGCTTCATTAATCTTCCTCCCAGCAAAGACAATAAAGGAGCCCTGAGACTAAATGGCACAGACTTCATCCGCTAAGAGCGGAGAGCAGATGTAAAGGGTTCCATATCTGTACTCATCCATTCTGGAAACCTATTTATTCCAGTTATACAACCCATCTTGCGTAACCTGGAAATATCCTCTCCTATTTTCCAGGTCTACTCAGACTATTCCATCTCACAAGGTCTAAAAGTGAGAAATTCACAGTAAACTCTGACTTTTTGCATGGCCTAACGCTATTGCGGGTCATGGTTTAACTCTCCCATAGCCACTGCTTTCCCAACAAACGTAGGCGCCAACTCAATAGGGGGCTCTCTAGACCTCTGTATTTTGCCTGCTCATGGAGTTCAGTTTGTGTAACTCCTGTATAGGGATGATCTCCGGCGTGTTCGCATGCTCCACGTGCAGAGCCCACCAGGCAGTCGGCGCAGCGATGCGCTAATCACAGGCAGTGAGACATTGCCCAATCTCTGCAGCAGCGCATCGGGGCAATGTCTCACTGCCTGTGATTAGTGCAGCGCTGTGCTGACTTCCTGGTGGGCTCTGCACGTGGAGCATGTGAACACGCCTGAGCTCATACTTACTCCTGTACTTCAAATTCCACATCTCTGGGGCTTCGATAATGCACTTCCCCCATCTACGGTTTCCTCTGTTGCGTTGCTTTTTCCTATGCTTAGTAATGAGAGGTCTGGCACAGTTTTAGGCTTTGCCAATAGCAGAACATCATCTGAAATATCAAACTCTATCTGCACTTTCATTTGAGAAGAGCATATCCTCACAATCCCAGTTTTAGGATGTAACAATGGCACATACCCTGGCTTTACTAACAGGTTTACGGCCCTTTTTTCTTAAGGCATTCGTTGATTTGGTCATGAGGGCTGCACATTGCTCTTGCAAATCGGCCCCGCTAGCAGTTGAACACACACTCCAAAGCAACTGCTAGCTGGTCTTTTAACCACTTCCCTACCGCTGTATAGTCATGACGCCTGCAGGAACCCTTCATCCCTCTGGGTGGGCATCATGACGTCCTGAGATTCCCTGAATTGTGGAGAACGCGCGCCTGCCGCATCACTTGGGGTGCGATGCGTGTGCCTGGCAGCTGCGATGTCTGCCGGGCACCCGCTATTGCTTGTCAGAGCAGGAATGTGGATCTGTGTGTGTAAACACTGATCCACGTCCTGTCATGTGAGAGGAGACTGATCCGTTTGTTCCCATTAAAAGGAACACTTATTGGTCCCCTCCCCCTACAGTTAGAATCACTCCCTAGGACACAGTTAACCCTTTGATCACCCTCTAGTGTTGACCCCTTTATACAATAATCAAAGCATTTTATAGCACTGGTCCCAAAATAGTGTCAAGTGTCCGATATCGCTATGTCTGCCTCAATATTGCAATCATGATAAAAATTGCAGATCGCCGCCATTACTAGTAATAAGTTATAATTCTATCCCCTATTTTGTAGACGTTATAACTTTTGTGCAATCCAATCAATATACGCTCATTGCGAAAAAAAAATCCAAAAACATGTAGAATACATATCGGCCTAAACTGAGGAAAATCTTTTTGAAAAAAAAAAAAAAAAATTGTCGCTTTTTAGAACCCCATTCACACCTGAGCGTTTTGTAGCTTGAAGCCTGAAGCTACAAAACGCTAGAGGGGGAAAAAAATCTATTATTCTCAATGGAGATGGTTCACATCTCCACTCCATGTTGCCTGAAGCTCAAACAAGTTCCGGACCCTTTTTTGTCACTTGAATTGAGCAGATTTGGGCGTATTTTCTTCTTTTAACATTGGTGACCTTTTTGCCCTGCACAAAATCACGGCAAATTGCGGTAAAAAACGCAGCAAAAAACGCCGCACAATCGTGGTAAATTCGCACGTTTTTCTGCTTTAAAAATACTGCGCTCATGTGTAAATGCAGCTTTGTTTATAGTGCAAAAAATAAACCCCCGAGGGGATCAAATACCACCAAAACACTATAGTGTCACATGACCACACTCTTCTCGTTCAAAGTGACAGCGCTGAAAATTGGCCTGGGCTGGAAGGGGGAGAAAAAACACGGTATGGAAGTGGTTAATGCTTTCATTTCTGCATCTGCCTTCTCCCTTTTCTGATTCAGTATAGAGCAGTGATGGCGAACCTTGGCACCCCAGATGTTTTGGAACTACATTTCCCATCATGCTCATGCACTCTGCAGTGTGGTTGAGCATCATGGGAAATGTAGTTCCAAAACATCTGGGGTGCCAAGGTTCGCCATCACTGGTATAGAGCATTAAGAAAGTAACAACCTACTGTGGACCCTGTCCTCTCCTCTGCTTTACTTAAATCTAAAATCTACAAAATGTTCTGAGACTCGATCACCCCAAGTCTTATTCGAGAGAGAAGCATACTTTGCAAATTCTTTAGCAAGGGACTCCCGCTTGTCTCCTGGCCCAGATATTTAAGCTGCACACTCTCTCCTCTGGACACAAGAACCCTCTGCAGCCTTGGTTTTCCTCAAGGGCTTATGCAGCACTTTTACCTGGCACAAGCTACACAACACAAACGGGTCCGTTTCAGTTGAACTTTTAGCACAATTATCCTGGATGAGCCCCCAATTGTTTTTTGCTTGTGTCTATCTAGTAAAGTTACTTTGCGGTATAAGCAAGGAAGCTCAGACTTGTGCAGTGTATAAATGTTTTTTTATACAAAACTATTAAAATATTGAATACAGTACAAGGCTGACCGATATTGCGCAAGATGCCTAGAAAATAAGCAGAAACTATGGTTTATCAGAGTAGAAATATGCTTGGAGGTTACTCAACTCCGGTTACTATGCATTTGTGATCTCCATTGACAACGAGGACTTGGTTGGCAGTTGCTGGAGAATCGGGCAAAAGCATATTTTTCTTTAATGGCTGGTTAGACTTTTCCTCTTTTGGTCTTTAAGGCACGATGAGTCCTTTTTGGCTGGTTACAGACTTTTCATGGTTCTAATGCATGCTAAAGTCCTAGTGTCAATGCATTATGGTGCCCTTTTTATGCCAGGTTGTTTACTGTAACAGACTAACAAAAAACATCTTTGTAGTTTTCAATTTGAGAGGCCCTCTCAAATTCTACCTGTTTACTGTAGCAATAGACTGATGAATTTGTCAACTGAATACAACAATGGTATCTACGTTCCCATTGTATCCAACAGCATTTATGTATAGTAAAAGCACATTCGCACTGCGGGGGTCTCGGCTTCTTTGCTTATACCGCAAAGTAACCCTGCAAGATAAACAAAAGAATGACAAGGCGCGATGGCTGTACTGCATTATTGCCAACTCTTGTGGCTCCCCCTGCTGACTTCTGCCCCCCCCCCCCCTTTTTTTTTTTTTTTTTTAAATTCTCCCCCCGGCTGCACTGCAGAGGGATTAGTATCTGCGTCCCCGCCTGCTGTCTGGGACTTCCTGCCCCCCTCTCCCGTCAGCAGCTGCTGGCACACAGGGATGTTTCAGGATGGAGAGCTGGGGGGGGGATCCCCATTTACCAGCCCCCTCCCTTTCCAGAATGAACACAGCGAGGGACTGGCACCATTTACTTGCTGTGTCTATTCATCACTGAAACTTTGTAAATTGTTTACTATGCTTCAGTTTGTGAATTAACATGGAGCTTCAGAGCGCTTCCTGTGCATTCTGTCTAGTGCAGCTGAGGCTGCAGAGAAGGGGACTGGGGAATCTCAGTTACTTTGTCTCAAATGTGAGACATGAAGGGTCTGCTTAGACCCCCAATATTTCACCAAAGGTAGGCTGTACAGGACCTTGTGATTTTTTTTTGATTTTTTTTTTTTTTTTTGATTTTACAGCTCCCCCTGTCTCCAGCCATGAGGGTCGCAAAACCAGATTCATTCTGTCAGTGTGATAGGATACCTGTGGGGTCAGTGCGCATGCGCAGTAATCTACAAACTAGGTCACTTGTACATTTTCGGCCCAATACAAATTCTGCTGCAAACCAAGACTTGAATATGGGTCATAACTTATATTCCTCATCCAGCAGATCATGTCTAGGGCTGCTGCCTGGGGAATTTGGTGCCACCTCTAAATTATCTCCAGGTCACTTGACATGCTGAGACTGTTTACATATGGCTTTCACCCCTGTTGTGCCAAGTACTGCTCTGTTGCCAGTGATGTGTATTCTTGTACACAGTCGGGTAGAGGCATGTTCTGAGGAGGCATGGGGAAACAGTCTATAAGCAGACTTTTTTTTTTTTTTTTTTTTTTTTTTTTTTTTTTTTTTACCCCCCCAGGCAGAAGTTTCTTTACGTTTTTAAATTTACTGCTTTGCTGTGAAGAGCCATGTACGTGCCATATACATAGTATTGGCTGGGAGCTCTATTTGTGGCTGTCTTCTCTTCCCCACCAGGTTACTGTGCCAGCTTTGAGGGGCTGGGATACTCTTTAACTCTATATTCCTCAGAAAGCAGAGATTGTGGTGTTACAAGAGGTGGATCCCAGAGTAGACTAATGTGAATCATCCAAAAAAAATTAAGGTTGCATTGTTTTACAGGAGAGACAAAGGAATCCCCATAGATGGGATGCCTGGCAGGGATCAGGGCTCTACAGCAGGAAAAAGGGGTAGCCTGGCATCAAGGGTCTACAGCAGAAGGGGTTGCCTGGCTGAGATCAAGGGTCTATAGCAGGTCTAGGGTCCCTGTTGGGATTAGGGACTACAGCAGAAAAGGAGTGCCTGGCTGGGACTCGGGCATCTATGCAGGAAGGTGGGTGCCTGGGTCTATAGTGGGGGGGTTGAGTTGCTGGTTTTGGGGTCTACTGGAGGAGCAGTGTGCTTGGCTGTGATCGGAGTCTGACCACAAGGTGCCTGGCTGGGATTGGGGTCCACAATAAGGGGGTGCCTTGCTTGGATAAAGGTCTATGGTAGGGCAGGTGCTTGGCTTGGAATCGGAAGACAGGGGAATTACTTGGCTGAGATTGGGGTCTACTGTAGGAGGGAGATTACTGGGATCGGGGTCTATAGCAAGAAGGGGGGCCTTGCTAGGCAACAGGTTACTGTGCTAGCTTTGAGGGCTACATTGAACCCCGTACTCTCCAGATATCTCCAGGTTATTACAGGAGGGCAATCCCAGATTAGACTAATTGGGAATATCCAATTTGCCTGGTATGAAATTGGGGGTCAATGACAGCAGTAGGGTCCTGGCTCTGATTTGGGGGGTCTACTGCACGAAGGGAGCCCCTGGCTTTGATCAGGGGTCTACCAAGGGAAGGGGGTGCCTGGCTGGGATCAAAGTCCGACAGGAAGGGGAAGCCAGGTTGGGATTGGGTTCTACGGCAGGAAGGGTCTTTTTGTTGCTGCTGCAAGTTTTCTACAAAGCTCCTGAGCTCAGGGAGATGTGACGTTGTGAGGTGGCTTCACTTTATTCATTTTTATTTTCCTTTTCAGCTTTTGATTTAATCTGGTTTTCTTTTTTTTTTTTTCTTTTTTTTGTTGTGCTTGTGTGCATTTTTATTGAGAAATTTTCTGGGGATTTTCCCGGAGAAGTTGTGGAAGTAAGACACAGTACTGTGTACATAATCTTTTTGTATAAAATAATAAAAAAAACAAAAAAAAAAACTTTCAATAAATGTATCATTTTGTGCACATTTCATTGGTCTGATTTTGGTTTTCTCTTCTCGCCACACACATTACTGCAGGCTGTTGACTAGTTTTAGGACTGGCTATCTGCTCTGATTTATGGCCAGTGCAAGTAGCTTGTAGGGCAGCTCCCAGTGCTCAGCAATTTGTGTAGTGTACAGAGATCAGTAGCAGGTAGGGCGGTGTACAGAGGCCAGTAGTGTGTAGGGTACTGGGAGATATGGAGGGCACGGTACGGGTGCATCAGGAGGGTTGGGGTCTCAAGGAGGCATGGCACTGGGGGGGACAGGAATGGTACTGTGGTGTCAGGAGGGTTGGCAGGTTAGGGCGGCACAAGTTGTGTTTTTTTTTTTTTTATTTTATTTAAATGCAGAGTAGTGCAGGGACTCTGATCCCTGCTGGCAATCCTCTCACCTTCCCACATGGTATCCTTGGATCGGGGAGGAGGTCCAGTGCCGATAAGCGCACAATATCCATAGGAAGCACTCGGACATGTAGAAGAGCTTGAACCTGTCTGAGCTATACTGGAGGCTTTTCCCCACCCTGCAGCCGCATTTATGCAAGCGCTGGGGACTGCCACTGCATTGGGATTGGGTGAGCATGTGCATGCACCGCTCTGGAGCTAGGACCGGGTTGACAACAGTGGGACATCTTTATGGTGTACCTGTTGGCGGTCAACAGGTAGCCTGCCATTGACGGGTTGCTGATTTTCATCGCTGTAGGCAGTCCATCTCCTTCCAACAATCTTGGAACTCAATGGTGGACCTCCCAGCATGCATTAACTGGCCAGGATAGTCATACAATGCTGGGTGTGTTTGTGACACAGGGGGAACATGCTGAGGAGACACACTGACCTCACCAGGAGAGGTGGTGGGACTGGCAGATCGTGGTTGAGCAGTCAATCAGCTGATCGGGGGACCATGACCTGATGAGCTCACTAGAGCGAGGTGAGGCTGATCAGGAGAGACAGCAGAAGCTGGGGGTTTGACTGCAGGATGGCAATCCAGTAGGAGTGGGACCTGGAGGGACAGACTGACCAAGGGAGGCTGCAGAAGCTGACAAGCTCTACAGGGGCGGCCAAACAGGAGCAGAGCTGACGCTCAAAATCCCAGTAGGTGTACCTGGGAGGACCACGAGTGTTGTAGGGGTGCAGAGTGTCGCAGGGCGTAGTGTACCAATAGCAAGTCTTCCTTATTATCCCCACTAGAATAGTGGATAAAATGTCCCACAGGATTGGCGATGCCACTCAGTGCACATCCTGATCAATGTATGTGTTCCTTGATGAGCCATTCGAGGGCGAATACTGATGTGCTAGATGCGAGCGAGGTTTCTCTGTAAGCCTGGATTCTTGTCAGGCTGGCCTCTGAATGGTATGTTTACTGGGTGCTGTGGGGTACAGTACATGGGTCGGTTGGACAGATTATTGGTTCAGGCTGGCGAGAAACCAGCGGTCATGGTAGACTTAACAACATCAAAGGAAGGTGGAGAGTTCTAAAAATGATTTCAGGGACTTGGAATAGATTAAGAAGGACCTCCAAGGTAGTATTCTGTGAAATACTACCTATACCTTGAGCCATGCCAGAGAGGCAGCAGGAACTGGAAACTGAATAAGTGTCTGAGGAGCTGGTTTAGGAAAGAGGGGTTCGGGTCCCTGGAGAACTGGGCTGACTTCTCAGTTGGTTACTGACCCTTTAGTAACCGTTAATGTAGACTAGTGCAATTCTATTGGGTAGAAAGATGGCCATGATGTTGGAGGGGCTTTTAAACTAGGTATTGGGAGAGGGCGGGGTGTCAGAGGAACAAAGACAGACTTTGTGGGCATAACAGAAACTTGGTTTGACAGGTCACACGATTGGCTGGCAATTATTAAGTGGTATTCCTTGTATTGGAAGGTGCAGGGGTGTGCATGTCAAAAAGAATGCAATGGTGGTAGAGAGGAGAGATGTGAATGAAACGAGGGAGGGAGGTGGAATCTGTGGGAAATGGTGGGAGCATGTTATAGCCCCCCCCCACCCCAGAGGAGCTGGACCTACTATCACAGTTGGAAATCTCTTCATAATGGGGCTTCAATTATCCCTATATTGACTGGGCAGCTCGCTCATTAAAGGCCTGTCGTTTCATGAATGTTTTCCAGGACAATTTTGTGTACCAATTGGTGGATTCCCCAACTGGAAATAATGCCTTGTTAGCTCTATTAATTACAAATGATCTGTGTCTGCTCTCAGATGTGGCAATACGGGGACAACTTGGGATCTGGCGATAAGATAATCACATTTAGTGTAAATCATAGAAAAAGGAGGCAGGAAAAACACTAAAAAGCCAATTTTTCTGAACTGCGGTCATTACTACATGACCTCAATTGGAACCAAATCCTAGAAACATTAAACCCAAGAAAAATGGGAATACTTTAGGAGTATATTGACCCCTTGCCGCCGAGCGTATGCAGATGTGCGTACTTGGCTTCCTGGGGTTATACCGGGATGATGCCCGCACCAATTTTTACAGCGGGCGATCGCCTTTCCAGCCATAACAACCGATGCAGCAGCCCCCCCTCCCGCCGCTATTACCAGTGCTCCCGCTCAATTGGGAGCACCGATGCATGATCTGATGCCTCCGGCTGCTGGGCAGGGACTGGAAGCGGCTTCATTCCAGTCTCCTAAATAGTAAACACGGAAGCGACATCATGATGTCCCTTCCCGTTTACTCGGCAATGGTGCCGGATTTAAAAATGTATACAGTATTCAGAGTCGCCGAAAACAGTGATCTGAATACTTTGAAGTGTAAAGGAGGGATCGGGGGTCTTTAAGACCCCCCCCCCCCCATCCCTCCATAAAGAGTAGCTGTCACCACCTATTACTGTGACAAGGGCTGTTTGCATTCCTTGTGACAGCAATAAAAGTGATCAAAATTTTTTATCTAAACAAAAACAACAATTTATTCATTTTAAAATAAGTAAGATAAAAAAAAATAAAGAGCCAACCGTCCCCGCAAGCTCGCGAAGCAAAGAAAATGCATACGGAAGTCGCACCCGCATATGTAAACGGTGTTCAGATCACACATGTGAGGTATCGGCGCGATCGTCAGAGTGAGAGCAATAATTCTAGACCTCTAACTCTAAGCTGGTAACCGGAAAAATTTTTTTTTTAAACCTCTCCTATTGAGATTTTTAGGTACCGTAGTTTGTCGTCATTTCACGAGTGCGTGCAATTATAAAGTGTGACATGTTTGGTATCTACTTACTCGGCGTAACATTATCGTTCACATTATGCAAAAAAAATTGGGCTAATTTTACTGTTTCGTTTTTTTAATTCATGAAAGTGTCCCTTTTCCCAAAAAGTTTCGTTTAAAACACAGCTGCGCAAATACCGTGTGACATAAAATATTGCAACAATTGCCATTTTTATTCTCTAGAGCAGTGATGGCGAACCTTGGCACCCCTGATGTTTTGGAACTACATTTCCCATGATGCTCCACTACACGGCAGAGTGCATGAGCATCATGGGAAATGTAGTTCCAAAACATCTGGGGTGCCAAGGTTCACCATCACTGCTCTAGAGTCTCTGCTAAAACAAATATATATAATTGGTGGTTCCAAGTAATTTTTTTTTAGCAAAAAATATGGATTTTAACTTGTAAACACCAAATGCCAAAAATAGGCTCAGTCATGAAAGGGTTAAACAAAGGTCTCACACGGTGCATTACAATGGGCAATAAATATAGAATGAAGGTTAAAGAGGAAGTAAACCCTGATGAGTTTACTTCCTCTTTCATTCCCTGCAAAGCATAATATTATGTGTCACTTACCTGACACAGGAGCCAGCGAAGTCGCCGCTGTCCCCTGTAGTCCGCCGCATCCATCTTCTTGGTGGGTCTTGCAGCTCTGCCGCGATGACGTCACTCCTGCGCATGCGCACGGTAGCCGACACGTGCGGCAGCTCCGTCGTTGAGAATGCTGCGCTCAGTGCGCCTGCGCGCCGCTGTCAGCGGTGCCTGTTTTTGGGCAAATATCTCCTAAACCATGTAGGTTTAGGAGATATTTCTTGGACCTACAGGTAAGCCTTAATCTAGGCTTACCTGTAGGTCAAAGTGGTTTGTAAGGGTTTACAACCACTTTAAAAACCTGGGTGGCTAAACTATAATGTGAAAATCCTTCTTTAAAGAGAAAAATATGGTCTTAATATTTTTTATATATATATATATATATATACACACACTCATAGGTATCATTCCAACACTACAAGTAATTTAATATAAAGGTGGCTAAAGATGGATTATGAGAGATGCATTACGAAGTAGAGTAAGAAAATCCAAAGACATTATAGATTGGATAATATATCTCCATCAGAGCACATTACACACATAAGACAAAGATGGTTACAGATGGCAACTTTTATTAAATACCTTACTGCTTTTTACGCAGGAAAAGGAGGGGTTTACCGACTGCGACAATACTGTTGGCCACAAGGGTACGTCCTGTGATGTCACTAACAGAGGCTGGAGTCAAGGAAAGACTAGATAAACTTAATATAACTTCTCCAGGACCAGATTTATTACATCCGAGAGAACTCCGGTTAAAGCCAGACCATTGCTCCTAATCATTGCAGACAGCATACTGACAGGAATAGTACCAGCTGATTTGAGAAAAGCCAATGTGGTACAAATATGTCACAAAGGGCAGAGCCAAATCCCTGAAAACAGGTCAGTCAGCCTAACAGCAATAGTTGGTAAATGATATGAGGGACATGGTTTGATTTACCAAAGGCAAAATGATAGAGGACAACTACTCTTTGCAAAGTGCAGTTGCTCCAGAGCTTGGTAAATGAGGTAAAGCTTTACTTTGCAAAGAATACCCAATCGCATGCAAAGAAAATAAAAAAAACACATTTTTGCTTGCATGTGATTGGACAATGGAAGTCGGCAGAGCTTTTGCTCATTTACTAAGCTCTGGAGCAATTGCCTTTAGTAAATCAACCCCTATATCCAAAAATTTTACGAAGGGGGGGGGGGGGGGGGGGAGAGAGAAGTATCGTCGGTCGTAATCAGCATGGGTTTACAAATGGTCTGGCAGGAACGACCTATCTGCTAACATTCTACGAGGAAGTGAGCAACCATCTAGCCAGGGTAAGGCCTGTGAATGTGGTGTATCTGGATTTTTGCAAAAGTTCCCCATAAACTCTTATTTTACAAACAGGTCTGCAGCCATGGACCATAAGGTTTGTTCTTGGGTTAAAAATTAAAAAAAAATTGGTTACACGGGCGTGTCCAAATGGTGGTGATAAATTACGTGTACTCAGAATGGTCTGGAGTGGTAAGTGCCAAGGTTCTGTCTTGGGACCAATTCTATTCAATTTATTCATAAATGATAGAGTAGCGGTAGACAACCTGGGGCCCTCCAGCTGTTGTGGAATTACATTTCCGGTGAGGCATTGCAAGCCTGGCAGTTATAATTGCTTCCAGAGGCATGATGGGACTTGTAGTTCTGCAACAGCTGGCGGGCGCCAGGTTGCCCACCGCTGATATAGAGCAGTGATGGTGAAACTTGGCACCCCAGATGTTTGGGAACTACATTTCCCACTACGCTGCAGTGTAGGTGGGCATCATGGGAAATGTAGTTCTAAAAACATCTGGAGTGCCAAGGTTCACCATCACTGTCCTAGTATAATACCTAAGGGTAGTGAGCGGCCGGAAACGCCAAACTGGAAATGCGTGTACAATGAGCAGCTGGAACGCACGGGAATGCCACTGGAACGCACTTCAAGAGTAAACTCGCTTCCAGGAACGCCCTGCGTCAGAGGCCATCTCAAGCTTGCGACACAAGAAGTGTAAAAAAATAATCATATGACGGATTGTAGCTCAGCCACCTCCAACCAATATGACTGGATGTGTATAACTTTCAAGGATATATGCATCTTAAAAGTCCTGATATGTACAATTGTGTTCAAAATAATAGCAGCCCAACTTCAATGACTGGTTTTGGTAGAAATGATATTTCTACATGACAAATCATTTACTAGTAGGTGTAGTAGAGTAATAGAAAAACCAACAGTCATGACATGCATGCTTCTGATTCTGTGTAGTTGAATGGGACGTGTTTAAAATAATTGCGGTGTGGCGTTCAATTAGTGAGGTCATTCAGTCTGTGAAAGAACCGGTGTCAGGTGGTTTTTATATTTAGCCACTAATGGGCCACCCACCGCACATTTAATGAGGGTGGCCCGGCTGCGCGAAACAACGTACCTGTACGTTGTTTCCTCTTCGGGTCTTGGGCACGTGCACGCAGGGCCGGTGTCTTCCGGGACCTGCCAATCATTCGCAGGAGAGACAACAGTAGTCTGCCTATGTAAACAAGGCAGACCACAGTTCTGTCAGAGAGGAAGAGAGAGATATGTTCCTGCTAATCTGGAACACAGATCGCTCTCTCTCTTCCTCCAGTTAAACCATCCCCCACATAGTTAGAAAAAAGTGCTCCCTAGGAGCACACTTAAGCCTTTGATCGCCCCTGATGTTAACCCCTTCCCTGCCAGTACAGTAAGAGTGCTTTTTTTTTTTCTTTAGCACTGATCACTGTATTGGTGTCACTGGTCCCCAAAAAGTGTCAGTCAGTGTCCGATTTGTCCGCTGTAATCCCGCTAAAAATCACTGATTGCCGCCATTACTAGTAAAAGTAAAACTGCAATAAAAATATCCCGTAGTTTGTAAATGTGATAACTTTTGCGCAAACCAATCAATATACACCAATTGGGATTTTTTTTTTTTTTTACCAAACGCATGTAGCAGAATACATATTGGCTTAAATTGATTTTTTTGGGTATGTTTTATAGCAAAAAGTTAAAAATGTTTTTTTTTTTTTCCTTCAAAATTGTGGGTCTTTTTTGTTGATAGCGCAAAAAATAAAAACCACAGAGGTGATCAAATACCACCAAAAGAAAGCTCTATGTGTGTGAAAAAAAAAAAGACAAATGTTGTTTGGGACAACATCGCACGACCGTACAATTGTCAGTTAAAGCGACGCAGTGCCGTATCACAAAAAATGATCTGGTCATGAAGTGGTTAACCACTTCACCCGGGTTCACGTCATATAACGTCGGGGACTTGAAGTGGCGATATCTGAATGACAGCTGCAGGCATCATCTAGAGATCATTCTTTTCGGCTGGAGATTCCCTGCACAGTAAAAACAATCTCAGTGGCTGTTTTGCTGCTTGATTGTTTTTACAGGTGTCGGGAGGGGACGTCTTCCACCCGCCCTCCGGTCTCGCCTGTACGATCAGTGAGCCAGAGTAGGAATCTGCCAGGGGTAGAAGTTTACCATAGAACAGACCGAGGACCAGATGGGTCCTGGTCATCTCTATTAATCTCAGAGGCCGGGCGCAACTTTATGACGTCATGACCGGCGGTTGTAAACACTGCCGCGTATTTGGCTGAAAAGCCAAGATCATTTTTTTTTTTTTTTTTAATCTCAGCCTTTCCAGCCTAGAGGAGAGATGTGGGGATTTATAGACCCCAGATCTCTCCATAAAGATTACCTTGTCATGCCATACTGCTATTACAAGGGATGTTTACATTCCTCCCGTTTTTCTTCCCGTTTTGATTGGGAATAGAGTGTGCCTCTTGCATGTATGGAGAGAAAAGCTATTATAAGGATTTTGAGCTTTACTCACTTTTTGTTTTAAACACACTGCTATTATTTTTAAACACAACTGTATAGGCATTTCAAAAATCATTATGGCTCACTCAAAGTAACCTATTCTTTTCTTTCCTCACCTGTGTATAATACATCAGCAGCCATATTACTAGTTCTGTCCAGGTTCAATGAGTTGAAGCTTTCACATTAACTCTGGTGAAGGGCACAATAATGTATTCGGGTAGGCTTTAAAGGGGTTGTAAAGCTTTGTTTTTTTATTTTCTAAATAGGTTCCTTTAAGCTAGTTCATTGTTAGTTCACTTACCTTTTCCTTCGATTTCCCTTCTAAATTTTTTTTTTAATTTGTCTGAATTTCTCATTTCCTGTTTCTTTTCAGTAAACTTCACACCATCATCCTAGTGTTGTTTAGTCAGCCAGCACAGCTTACTGAGGAGGAACAGGAAGTGAGAAATTCGGACAAAGAAAAAAACATTTAGAAGGGAAATAATAAAGTGAACCAACAGTGCACTAGCTTAAAGGAACCTATTTAGAAAATAAAAAAAATGAACCTTTACAACCCCTGTAAAGAAGCAAAAGTTGCAGGAGAAGCTTCCACCAGTGGCGGCCCATAATGCAGAGTGCACGGGCGCCGTCCCCCCATGCATGCATCAGGTCCCTAATCTACATGCGGGCACCGGAACGCATGGATTACAATCAGGGTTTATTTTTTTGTTTCCATCCAATCGGCCAGACGGATAGGGAATATGCCCCCCATCCATCTGTTTTTGGTGGACAGGATCGAATCGGCTGACATCCGCCGGTCCTTAGAAAAGACTGCAGGGTCTGATCGGGTCTGCCCGGAAAACTGACAAGCGGACCTGATCGGATCGCATGCATGAAAGGGGGTCTAAGGTTTCTAGGCAGGGAACCAATGTTGGGAGAATTAAACAGATGGGAGACCTCCTCCAATCCCAGCAGAAAGTTAGTTGGACATAGGATGGCCTTATGGTAAATTACTTGTCCTCCTACACTGGACAAACCCACCTTTTCACATTGCATATACCATAAAAGTGTCAGGGAATCTCCAACTAGGGCTCAGGTATTACAATGAACTATTGTATACATTGGCTCCATCTGGAGATCTTATGCCACAGGTATTTGTCAGCTGCTAGGAGAATCTCTGGATCTGGTATGGCTTTGCTAGCAGCTGTTGATAGAGAATAATGCAAGATAGTAATGAAATACCAAACCTTAGCCAAGCTGGAGAGAGACATCCTAAAGAGACTAAGCAAAATTGGCCTTACTCCATGTGGCAGGGTTCTAGCTACTCACTGGAGCTGTGCTTTTTTTATTAATTACGCACATCCAAAGCTCTGAGATCTTCCAAGCTGACTTGAGGAGAACTTCTGGACACACCAAAAGTAGACACCTGGGAAAGGGTTGAGGCAGAGGACCATGAAGCTGAGAACCAGGTACTACTCTGCCTAGAGTAGGTACTGATGGGCAATCTGCAGAAAATCTAAAAATGAGGGCCCATTGCAACATGGCTGGGAGCCAGAGAAATGCACCAAGGCAAGTTCAGAAGGAATATAAACTCAGGCTGAAAGAAATAAAATAATTAGAGAAATCCAGAGGAAAAACCTAATCTCTCTTCTAAGCCAACTTCCTGCATAGGTGATCATGCCCATCCTAGAACACCAAACTAAAACAAAGCTCACTTCTTGTGAAGGGTGTACCAACCAATAAGAGGGGAGTATGCTGTCCATCCAAGGAATGAGCATGCCACCTGTACTCCTAGGACAAAAGGCTAAAATTGGTCTTGTTTTCTTTGCAGGGGTAGTGCCCCACCAAGCGAGGTGTGTGGATCTATCCTAGAACAGCAACCTTTCTAAACAAAGGGCCAATTTATTATCCTTCAGACTTTAGAGGGGCCATACTATGGCCAACAGAGGTAGAAGTCCTGGTGTCAGTAACAATGTCCCATCCCATAGTTGGCGTCAGTGGGAGGAATGGTGGCCCCATCGTTGGCGTCAGTGGGAGGAATGGTGGCCCCATCGTTGGCATCAGTGGGAGAAATGGTGGCCCCATCGTTGGCATCAGTGGGAGAAATGGTGGCCCCATCGTTGGTATCAGATGGGGAATAGTGCCCCGTCATTAATGGCAGCAATAGTGCCCCATCATTGACGTCAGTGGGAGGAATAGTGCCCCATAATGGGTGTCAGTGATAAGGCGGTATAGTGCCCCACTGTTAGTGGGAGGAATTATGCCCCATTGTTAAAGTCAGTAGGAACAATAGTGCCCCAAGGGCCACAGTTCGGTGACCACTGTTCCAGAACATCAAGCTATAACTGAATCCGCTTCCTTTGTAGTGGGTACTACCCACTAAGGAAAGCTGCCCACCTATTTGTATGTTATACAACTGAGCTTACTTTCTGAGGTTGGGGGATGCTACCCGAGGAAGAAGCTTGCGGTCCCATCCTCCTAGGACAGGTGTTTCCAAACTTACAAAATAAAGAACTAGTTTTCTTCCCTTAAAATATTAGAGGGGCTGGACCATAGTCAGTGGGATTAGAAAATGCCATAGGCTTGGGAGTAAAAAAAAAAAAAAAAAAAAAAAAAAAACATTATTGGTTTCAGTGGGAGGAATAGTACCCTATTGTTGGCATCAGTGGAAGTAATAGGGCAACATCCAACCCATGGACCACAGTTTGGAAATCCAGGGCCTAGGACATTGGTAAAACCAAGCCTACCCCCTATGCAGGGGGTGCAGCCCATCAATGGACGAGCATGCCATCCATCCTAGTACAGTTTCTTTGCATTCATGAGGTGTCAAACAAGGGAAATAGAAGGTTCAGACTCGCATTTTCCACATGATCAGCCTGACAAGTTGGACAATTCAGGCTTTAAAATGCTTCCCAAATTATCTTCTAGAATCGCTTCCTACACCTCTGCAGAGGGTTTTACGGCTAATAAATATTGTTAGCGTCTCTTGCTGAGAATGAGCTACACAACATTTTAATATAAAAAGCCAAGTGCTCACAGAGCTGTGTTCGGGGAAGCTCAGAGCCAATCACTGGGTACCAGCGATCTTTAATTGGTCGCCACCCAGTGATCGGCGTGAGCTATGACAAATCACAGCACAGCTGGGCACGCTCCCCACACCCGGGAAATGTTGATACATTTATATACAGTGGATATACATGATTCAGATGTTTTTGCGAAATTTAGCCAGGCTTGAATGTTTTCCTTCGTAAGAAAAGGCTTCAGTCTTGCCACTCTACCCCGCAGCCCAGACATGAAGAATACGGGAAATTGTTTTCACAGCCAGTATTTGCCAGATATTCCTGGAGCTCCTTTAAAGAGGAAGTAAACTCTCCCACTCTGATGCTTCTTTTCATTTAGTCCGTTTATAATAAGTAATTATCAAACTATAGCCCCTGTAATACAGCCCACATAACATATTACTTACTGTTTAAAGAAACTTCAAAAAAACAAAAAAAATAAAAATACTTGTTTCCAGGGGTTAGGGCAGCCTCTCTCAACCTTTTCAACACAGAGGAACCCTTGAAATAGTTCTCTGGTGTCAGGGAACCCCTGCTAAAATTTTGAAATCTACAACTCATGATACATTAGTGTGATGGTCAGTGGGAAGAATGGTCCTTACACTTGTGGTCATTGGGAAGAATTACCTCCTTACAGGTAGCTAAAAAGATCAATGGTGTGAGTGGGAACTTATCTGAGAGGCAGAAATTGTCCAAAGCTGAAGGAACCCCTACAACCTCTGGAGGAACCCTGGTTGAGAATCACTGGGTTAGGTAGTGTCATCTTAAGTATTGTTTTCTGAGTCCACAGTGGAGTATTTCCGCCTTTACATTGAGCACTTCCTGTACTGTTAACCAAGCCTCCTTCTCAATCCAATGTTTCTATGGCAACCCTGCTTCCCTGTTCATAGACTTGTTTTATTTCATAGTATTTACTTGTGCCAATTGTCACTCACATCACTTGTGCCTGTGTCAGTCTTATCAGCTGATAAGACTGCAGTAATGGCCAGGTTTACACTGCATGTGATGCCACATGGTGTGTAGGAGGAAGCTCTGAGTGATTATGCAGCCTCCTGGGATATCAGTGGTGTGCTGTAGGAAGTCCTAATAACAGACAAGCACATAGAGAGTGCCGTAAATCAGGGGAGATCTGGGCATGCTCAGTGACGTAATTCTAAAGAACAAAAAGGATTACAATACTAAGCAAGTAAGGAGACATCTACAAGCCGTGTTCATTAGGGTTTTTTATGCTGATTTACATGGGACAAAGTTGTGGGGGAGAGTTTACCACCACTTTAATGTTGCTGTAGGCCTCTTGGCAGCCTTCCTGACCAGTTTTATGGTCTTGGCCACCGTGCTGCAGCTCAGTTTTAGAGTCCTTGCAATCTTCTTATAGCCTATAGGCCATCTTTATGTAGAGCAACAATTCTTTTTTTCAGATCCTCAGAGAGTTCTTTGCCATGAGGTGCCATGTTGAACTTCCAGTGACCAGTATGAGAGCGTGAGAGCGATAACACCAAATTTAACACACCTGCTCCCCATTCACACCTGAGACCTTGTAACACTAACAAGTCACATGACACCGTGGAGGGAAAATAGCTAATTGGGCCCAATGTTCACTTAGGGGTGTACTCACTTTTGTTGCCAGCGGTTTAGACATTAATGGCTGTGTGTTGAGTTTTTTTGAGGGGACAGCAAATTTACACAGTTATACAAGCTGTACACTCACTACTTTTACCGTTTATTATATTAAAAAAATCTTGACTCGGTTTGTGAGTGTTGTCTTGCAAAATGAGCAGGATTCAAGCCATTAGGGTGTGCAGTACCGCATTTGGCTAGAGGCGCGGGGCACCGGAGACATTCGGAATGGTTCAGAGCCATTCGGAAATACTCCGTTCCCGAGCCTTTCCGAGTTCAGCCAAGCTGTCCGTGAGTATTTTCAAGGCTCTCTGGCGCCCCCTCCCCAACCTCTGGCCACATGCGGTATTGCATGCAATAGAAGTCAATACTGAACAAATTATCTTAGTTTCCGTTGACTTCTATGGGGAAACTCGCTTTGAGTGCTTTGGATTATAAGCATTCTCCTGGAACAGATTATGCACGTAATCCAAAATTCCACTGTAAATTTATATAGACATAGAGCGGGTAAAATAAGTATTGAACACATCACCATTTTTCTAGCTAAATATTGTTCTAAGGGTTCTATTGACGTTGGTAACAATCCATACATATAACGAAACCAAAACAAATAAGTTCACAAATGAAGTTCTGTGTAATAAAATGGAATGAAACTAATATCTATTACACCAGGGATATGCAATTAGCGGACCTCCAGCTGTTGCAAAACTACAAGTCCCATCATGCCTCTGGGTGTCATGCTTGTGGCTGTCAAGAGTCTTGCTGTGCCTCATGGGACTTGTAGTTCTGCAACAGCTGGAGGTTCGCTAATTGCATATCCCTGTATTACACCAACCCAATCGAGCATGCGAATAAACCATCACATTGGATACAGTATAAAAAGGCTATTTTATTAGGTGCAACAGTTTTAAAAAACAAACATAAAAACCAGCAGGTTGAGCCATTAGCAGCCCAACAATTCATTTAAAAAGTAAAATCTACAATTTGTAACCAAACATATAAAAACAAAAATCAGTAAAAAAATTCACTGGATAATAATAAAAAAAAAAAGAAAGGTCCCGAATGTATTAAGGCCGGGTTATATTGCCAGGCAGGGTTCCTTCATTCCGCAGGCACTTAGTGTGAGAATACATGGAAGACTCTGTGCATCAAATAATACAAAGAACACAACAAGCAAGCAGAGAAGCCTCAGGATGTCACAGCGTTGGCCCCCCCCAATGTACTGCACCCGCTCACTGACCTCACAGAACCATCCATGGATCCCGAGGGGTGTGCAGCCCCTCAGAATGGTCCTAGGCTTATAGGTAGCACATGGACTAATGAAGCAGATGGGGATTCAGGACTGACAATAATATCCTACTTACAGTCAAATCACAAGAACTTGCTGAAACTCTCAGCATTCAGTCTCTGGTGGGGAATCCCAGCTAGTGTTAATCTTTAACTGTTTCTGTGGCCCCCCCCCCGCCCCCTTTTAGTGTTAATGACGAGTGTAGTGTTCAGGGATAGCAAGAGCGAGATCTGCGATGGGAGACCCGAGGCTGCTTCCGCTCGTACCAGCTTGTGGCGTTAATCTATAGTGAATAAATACCTGATTCTAGAACAAATGTAACATTAGTGTTAATAATTTATGTACACACGTAACAGTCCCAATGTCAAGGGTAGCAAAAAAAAACAAAAAACAGTCCCCTGTTGGGGGTAGTGATGTGTTCACGGAGGACGGAGTCTGTCTTTGTGCTTTAGAAGGAATGTTCTCCCTCACAGAGGTCCGTAGTTCCTGATTGCAGCACCAGACACGCGGGGGGCTGAATGCCGCCGTTGTACCTATTGCAGCTGTAAATTGTCTTATAGTTTGTGCTGGCCCCTCCCTGAGGCGGGCTCTGTGCTTCTCCCCCCTCCCCATTCAGGGGGGACTCACACCTTGCTGTCCGCGGGGGCGTCGCCGAGAGTATTTGCAATGTCACTAAACGAAGGGCGATCTTTGGGGCTCAAAGCCCAGCAGCGTTGCATCAGCTTGTAGAAGCGGGAAGAACAATTCTCCGGGGCTGGGAGCTTCAGGGAGCTGTTCTGTAAACCTGGAACACAAAACACAAGCGGATGAGACGGTTGTTTCCTGCCAGGAAAGGAAGGAGAGTGAAGGAAAAAAAAAAAAAAACTTACCGGCTAGCACCTCGTCATCAGGCATGGCGGTAAACGGCATCTCCCCCAAACTGAAGACTTCCCACATAAGCACCCCGAAGGACCAGATGTCAGATTTGGTGGAAAAGTCATCTTCCTGTACGGCTTCTGGTGGCATCCAGCGTAGGGGCACCCAGGCCTGCCGGAGGTGGTAGTATTCACTGCAGAACAAGAGAAGTCAGAGGAGCTCCGAGACATGCTGAATGACATCATTATATTCTAAGACATGCAGAATGACATCACTGTCTGAATATTTACCCATCTTCTCCAGTGAAAGACATCCAATTATATATCCCTCACATTATATGCTCCACCCAGGTAAACATATTACCCTCCACCCCCCCACCACATGAATCTCTGGCCCCCCAGAACACACTAAAACTATTTATACAATAACTATGCCCTCCACTTCCTGTATTACTCACCTGTTATATACATCCTTGTTCAGCCCCAGAGCAGAGATTTTCACCACCCGCTGGGCACTGACCAGACAGTTCCGAGCAGCCAGATCCTTGTGCACAAAACGGTTGTTGGATAAATGTTCCATTCCCAGAGCCACCTGTGAGCACAACGACACCTAAAGGAAGAGATATGGATGATAAATGGTGACGCCAATTCGATACTTAGCTGCAGTGCACCCCCAATATCCTTTATCTAAAGCACATGTGTCCAACACAATCCAGCCCACAAGGCCATTTCATGCGGCCCTTGCACCTCTCCTGCAGCTGCAGAACCCCTCTCATCTCTGCCCTCACCTCGTCTCAGCAGTCGGCAGCACAGAGGACAACAGAACTCCTCTTCCAGATACTGCGCTTCTCTGTGCAGCCGCAGCACACCCTTGTCCCAGCCCTCCTCTGGACTTGGCATGCAGCCGACTCCCGCCCTCCTCTGGACTTGGCATGCAGCCGACTCCCGCCCTCCTCTGGACTTGGCATGCAGCCGACTCCCGCCCTCCTCTGGACTTGGCATGCAGCCGACTCCCGCCCTCCTCTGGACTTGGCATGCAGCCGACTCCCGCCCTCCTCTGGACTTGGCATGCAGCCGACTCCCGCCCTCCTCTGGACTTGGCATGCAGCCGACTCCCGCCCTCCTCTGGACTTGGCATGCAGCCGACTCCCGCCCTCCTCTGGACTTGGCATGCAGCCGACTCCCGCCCTCCTCTGGACTTGGCATGCAGCCGACTCCCGCCCTCCTCTGGACTTGGCATGCAGCCGACTCCCGCCCTCCTCTGGACTTGGCATGCAGCCGACTCCCGCCCTCCTCTGGACTTGGCATGCAGCCGACTCCCGCCCTCCTCTGGACTTGGCATGCAGCCGACTCCCGCCCTCCTCTGGACTTGGCATGCAGCCGACTCCCGCCCTCCTCTGGACTTGGCATGCAGCCGACTCCCGCCCTCCTCTGGACTTGGCATGCAGCCGACTCCAGCCCTCCTCTGGACTTGGCATGCAGCCGACTCCAGCCCTCCTCCTCACACTGCACTTTCTGCTTCCCAGTTCCACCCCTAGCAGCAGAAGGTAAGGCATGGTGGGGGGCTCTTGACATCTCATGTAAGGGGGGGGGGTGGGGTGTTCTTATCTAGTCTTACAAATACAACTGGCCCCTTTGAGGGCAACTATAATGCTGAAGCAGTCCAGTGATGAAATGGAGTTTTACACAGCTGATCTAAAACATACAACAATGAATATTTATCAACCAGAACTGCCACATATATTGGGCCAATGAGAAGAAAAACGAAAGTCTAAACTGTGAGGGGCATTTACCCCTGTAATATGACCCATTGTTTTCCACCTGTGAGCATCGGACACCATGCAATCCCCTACCACCTCCGTGTGGCATTTATACACCCTGAGCACTCCATGGCTATATATAATGGATAATCAGAGAGCCAGAAACACTCTGGTTGATGCCGCCCACAGTATGAGCAGCAAGATGTCAGGGTGAAACGCCACGTAGGAGCAGCAAGATGTCACTTGCTCCTCGGTCTGATGAGCAGGATGTCAGGACATGGCTTCCAGCAGTAATGCTCCTAGTGTAAGCAGTTTTTCTTTACCACCAGCAAGCCACACAGTAACCTCACCTTGTGCCGAGTGCTCAGTCCCTTTGACTTCTCATCTTTGCTTTTTGAGATTCGTAGAAACTGTTTGAGATCTCCCTGCAATGAGCAAAAAAAAGAAACACAGAAAGCTTAGAGTGGAGGAGAATGCAGCCAGTGAACAGAAAACAGAGGAGAACCACGCAGGGCAGAGGAGAAATAACTGCACATGGGAAGTTTACTTTTGCCCCATTAGAGAGAAGTTTCATAACAAAAAAAATTAAAAAATTATATAATATAATATAAAATATTCCAGAAAGTAATCACAGCGCTTCACTTTTTGCACACTTTGTTACAGCCTTATTCCAAAACTGATTAAATTCATTATTTTCCTCAAAATTCTACAAACAATAATGACAACGTGAAAGACGTTTGTTTAAAATCTTTGCAAAAGTATTAAAAAAAATTAACACAATGGACAACAATTCCAATTCTGGACATTGGAGTCCATCCAGTCATCCACACTCACCAGGTCCACGTATTCCAGAATCATGTAATGTGGCTCCGCCTCGCGGCACTGACCAAGTAACCGTACCACGTTGGCGTGGTTGAGTTTAGAAAACATGTCTATTTCCCGTCTGAAGTCCATCTGTAGCTGTTCATCACGAGTCTGCAAAGCCTTTACCAGGACCACGGCGTCTTTCCCTCCGGCATCAATGCCCTGAGCCTTAGCAAGGAACACCTCCCCAAATTCACCACGGCCTGCAGGAGACCAAACACAGATCGTTACTCAAACATACAAACAGCACAGGTGACGAGGAAATCTGCCACATCCAGCCATATGCACATTAGAGGTCGACCGATATATATCCGCCGATATTTGGCGTTTTTTATTTAATCGGCATCGATGTTAAAAAAAGACCGATTACATCTTCAGCGCGACTTGCAAACGACTTCTGTAATAGAAGTCAATGCAAGTTGCCTGACTTCAGTGGAAGGACTTTGTCTCCTCTCTGGACAGTCTGCCAAGAAAAGACTAAAGAGATACAATGTTTATAATTATCAATGAACTGAACTTCAGTGTGTAGAGTTCTCAGTTTAACCATTTAAAAAGACTAAATATTTTCTGACACTTGATGCTTACAAGTAAAAATCCTGCATTTTCTGCTAGAAAATCACTCAGAACCCCCAAAAATTATATATTTTTTTTATAGCAGAGACCCTAGGAAATAAAATAGCAGTTGTTGCAATATTTCATGTCACACGGTATATGCGCAGAGGTCTTTCAAACGTAATTTTTGGGGAAAAAATACACGAATGATTAAAAAAAAAAAAAAAAAAAAAAAAAAAAAAAAAACAGTAAAGTTAGTTGATTACCTGTTTTAGTGTAAATTTAAATATATATATATATATATATATATATATATATATATATATATATATAGTTTTTTTTAAAATCTAAATTATACATACATGTGAACTGATTGGATGTTTGCTTTGTTTAATAAATGTTTAAATGTAGGAAATTTTCTGCATCACTTATTAAGGCTGCTTTCACACTGGAACGGGCAGGCGTTGACGGTAAAACGCTGCTAGTTTTACCGGCACTTTAGCGGAGCTATTCGGCTGCTACCGGGGCGCTTATAACCCAGCTAGCAGCTGAGGAAGGGGTTAAATGTGCCCGTGAAGCGTCGCCGCCAAATCGCATTGCAGGCGCTTCGGCAGTGGTGCCCATTCATTTCAATGGACAGGAGTGGTGGAGGAGCGGTGTACACCGCACCAAAAGGTCCCGCCAGCGCATCGCCTCAGTGTGGAAGCACTCTGGCTTTTACAGACTGCAGGGGAGCCATTTTGCAGGCACTTTACAGGTGCTATTTTTAGCCCAAAAGCGCCTGAAAAACGCCCCAGTGTGAATGGGGGTCTAACTGTTCCGATTTTATGAGATAAAAAAAAAAAAAAACAAAAAAAAAAAATCGGCATTATATCGGCCACCGCTATTTTTAAATATCGACCAGAGATAAACCCATATCGGTGGACCTCTAATGCATATATCTGAGCACAACACGCTGAAAGACAAGTTTTGCTGATTTTCCAAGTTAAAGCAAACAACCTTCGCAGGATAAAGACTCAGATGGAATTCTCCCAAATCCCACCACACGATTACTGTTTATGAAATAGAACTATCAACACCTACTGAAAGTCTGTGGGTAGACGTCAAACACGTATTGCATGCAAGACAGCCAGACCACATATCAGATCCAGAAACATCTTCAGCCAATATGTTATAGTAATTTTCAAAATGCCGTATTAGGTTCACTCCCTGTGAAAACTGGAACTAATCATTTGACTTTGGTGCCCAAACTTTTAAAACAAAACCATTGATGATGGTCAGAAGAAAAATAAATGAACAGGAGAAAGGAAGGGAAGTGGTGGAGTTCAGATATTCGGTGAAGAAGGACCGTGGGGGGGGGGGGGGGGGGGATAGGGGGGTTGGGGTTTCATATAAAACTGCAACAGGGCAAGAATGGGGGAGTGCAGAGTGTGACAATGTGAAGGAGTTTAGCTAATATGAATACAGCTGATTGGGGGGGGGGGGTGAAGGTGGGATCAGGCGTGTACCTAGTGTAGCGACCGAGGTTGGATCAGGCGAGTACCTATCTTGGTGATCAGATGGTATTCAGAGGCAAAATTAGCATAGCTATAGGGTAGATCAAGGTAGTACTTGGCTTGGTGATGGGATAAGGTCAGTCAGATCAGGGAGTACCTGGTACAGTGATGGCATTGAAGTTGGATCAGGGGGGCACCTAGTCTAGTGACGGAGGTCGGAGCAGTGAAGTGCCTTGTGCAGCGATGGGATGGAGCTCAGAGGAGTACATAATGTAGTCATAGTCTGGAGGTCAAATCATGGGAGTACCTTATGTAGCAATGGGATGGGGGTCAGATCAGGAGGGAACCTAGCGTAGCAATGAGACTGAGCTTGATTTCGAACACCTAGTGTGTTGATTAAATGGAAGGTTGGATTAAAGCGGGAGTCCGCTGGGAGTTCCGCCGTTTTTTTTTTTTTTTTTTTTAAAAGCCAGCAGCTACAAATACTGCAGCTGCTGACTTTTAAAATAAGGACACTTACCCGCCCAGCGTGCCCGCGATGTCGGCACCCGAAGCTGATCTCTCGATCGTCTCTCGGGTGCTGCTGCCGCCATCTTGGGCATGGGAATCAGAAAGTGGAGCCTTTCGGCTTCATTTCCCGGTTCCCTACTGCGCATGCGCAAGTCGCGCTGCGCAATGAGGATGGACCCGCTGCCTCTGGGATCTGTGCGTTTCCCAGCAGGCAGCGGGGACTTTCGGAAAGGGGCATAGATCTACGCCCCTTTCCGCAGAGAGCTATCCCAGAAGTGGGTACAAATACCTGTACTATACAGGTACCTGCACCCCCTCCCCCCTGAAAGGTGCCAATTGTGGCGCCGGAGGGGGGGGGGAGGATTCCAATGAGCGGAAGGTCCAATTTAGGGTGGACCTCCGCTTTGAGGAAGTTCCTAGTTTTAGTAACAGGATCGTGACTGGAAGAGAACTATTTGAGGAGAACTTAGTGTTGTGATAGGCATGATGGAGGTCAGAACAGCTGATTATCTAGTGTAGCGAGATGGCTGTCCGACCAGAGGAGAACCCTTGGGGATGAAATGGAGTTCGGGGACAAATTTAGTATAGTTATAGGATGGAGGTTGAATCAAAGGAGTACCTAGCTTCAGTATGGGAAAAGGTTAGTGAGATCAGGGGAGTACCTGGTACAGTGATGAAATGGGTGGGGGGGGGGGGGGGTCAGATCAGGGGGGTACCTAGTGAAGAGAGGCAAGATAGAGGTCAGATCAGGGGCATACCTAGTGTAGTAAATGGATGGAGGTTGGATAAGTGTAGTACCTGATGTAGTGATTGGATGGAGGTTGGATAAGGGGACTACCTAGTGTAGTGATGGAATGGAGGTCAGATCAGAAGAGTACCTAGTGTAGTAAATAGATGGAGGTTGGATAAGGGGACTACCTAGTGAAGTGACGGAATGGAGGTCAGATCAGAGGAGTACCTAGTGTAGTAAATGGATGGAGGTTGGAACGAGGGAGTACCTAGTGTAGTGATCGGATGGAGGTTGGATCGGGGGAAGTTTATTTTATCTCCGGAACTCAGTCTCTTGTTTGCCAGTGTGGTGAGCGGGACCTCCTCCTGGATCTCAGCGGTGGTCTGTCCATTGTGTATTGCGGTGCCACCTGGAAACAGAAAAACAGAATTACATAATGACCATTCTGTTCTCGGTCGAGTGATTGCACTCTACACCAATCACGTAGCTCTGTTCTTGGTCATGTGATGACTTTCTATACCCATCTTGTGTCTCACCATTTAGACACTCCATTTCTGGCTCTTCTCCGTCCTTCGTAGTCAGTCGTTTGGCTTTGCGGCGTTTCTTACAGTAGAACATGAGCCCAAGTACGATAATAATGTACACCACTGCAGCGCACACCGACAGGCTAATTGTCCGGATCATATCGTACGGGGGGTTAAAGTTGTGATCCTGCTGCTCAACAGGCCTTTCTAGAGAAAGAGAGAGAATCCATCAGTCTATATACCATCTACAATGTGACCCCCCACAGCATACACCCAACAACCTATCTACGACTTAACTTCATTTTTTTTTTTTACTGAAATTTTGCATTTCCTAAACCTTTGCAGCAATAACCTGTGGACAGAAAAAAAAAATTGGAACTACCACCATTTTATTCTCTAGGGCAGTGATGGTGAACCTTGGCACCCCAGATGTTTTGGAACTACATTTCTCATGATGCTCCACTACACTGCAGAGTGCATGAGCATCATGGGAAATGTAGTTCCAAAACATCTGGGGTGCCAAGGTTCTCCATCACTGCTCTAGGGTGTCCGCTTTCAGAAAATATATAAAGTTTTGGGGGTTTTGTGTAATCTACAAGCCTAAAAAAAAAAAAAAATAAATAAAAAAAACCTGCAACAACGGCTCTGGCAGTGAAAGGGTTCAACATTAAACAGGCTTTGATTACTCCAATAATAACTGTAATCTAAGAAAACATTTGGCTAAAGCAGACAGGTTAGTAATTTATGCAGTTCCCACACTAAACCTACACCACCTCCAAAATGTATTAATATATAAAAAGAGAGCGTGGTAAATATGGCAATCAACTAATACACATTTCCATGCAGAGAACCGCACATGATCACATTTCAAACAATATATCCGAAGAGCCTTCAGATAAAATGATTTTGTATTGTGTGCAAATTTTCATCTGTGTCATTTGCCTAAGACCCCTTTCACACTGGGGCATTTTTTCAGGCCCTTTAGCGTTAAAAAAAAGCGCCTGTAAAGCGCTTGAAAGAAGCCTCATCTGCAATCCCAATGTAAAAGCCTGAGCGCTTTAACCACTTCGCACCCAGGCCAATTCTGACATTTCTCTCCTACATGTAAAATTCCTAATTTTTTTTGCTAGAAAATTACATAGAACCCCCAAACATTATATATGTTTTTTAGCAAAGACCCTAGAGAATAAAATGGCAGTCATTGCAACCTTTTATCTCGCACGGTATTTGCACAGCAATTTTTCGAACGCGTTTTTTTCAGAAAAAAAAAAAAAAATAAAACAGTAAAGTTAGCCCAATTTTTTTGCATAATGTGAAAGAGGAGGATACGCAGAGTAAATAGATACCCAACATGTCACGCTTCAAAATTGCACGCGCTCGTGGAATGGCGCCAAAATTTGGTATTTAAAAATCCCCATAGGCGACGCTTTAAATTTTTTTACTGGTTACATATATTTTGGGTTACAGAGGAGGTCTAGGGCTAGAATTATTGCTCTCGCTCTAACGTTCGCGGCGATACCTCATGTGTGGTTTGAACACCGTTTTCACATGTGGGCGGGATTTACGTATGCGTTCGCTTCTGTGTGCGAGCTCACGGGGACAGGGACGCTTTAAATTTTTTTGTTTTTTTAATTGTTAATTTTAATTTTATTTTTACACTTTAAAAAAAATAAATAAAAAAAATAAAAAAAATTGATGACTTTTATTCCTATTACAAGGAATGTAAACATCCCTTGTAATAGGAATATGGCACGATCGGACCCATTTACTGTGAAATATGGGGTCAATAAGACCCCATATCTCACCTCTAGGCTGGGAAGAATATATAAAAAAAAAAAAAAAAAAACAAACAAACAAACAAAAAAACGATCCTGGCTTCCTAGCCAGATCGGCGCCGTTAATTTGAATACCGAGGCCGGGCGTGACGTCATAACATCGCGCCCGGCCTCCAAACTACCATAGAGACTCCGGGGACAATCTGGTCCGCCGGAAATCTCTATGATTACTTGCTGGGGCCAGCGGGATCCTGTGACCGACTCACCGATGGAAACGGTGAGTCGGTAGAAGCACCGGGAGGGGGCGTCCCCTCCCACCGCCCGTAAGAACGATCAAGCGGCGGAACAGCCGCTATGATCGTTCTTATGGTGTAGGGAATCGCCGGCTGAAAACGCCGATATCTGAATGATGTCTGTGGCCTCAGGCATCATTTAGATATAACCACCGAAACCCCATGACGTCAATAGACGTAGTGTGGGAACCAAGTGGTTAAGAGCCAATTCACACTGCCAGCGCCCGAAAAAACGCTCATAAAGCGCTGCTTAAACTAGCGGCATTTTACCAGCATTTTTCGAGCGCTGTTGGGGCGCTTTTAACCCCTGCTAGTGGTCAAATAAAGGGTTAAAAGCACCCACAAAGCGCCACTGCCAAAAGCGCTTTGCAGTCGCTTTTCCAGCATTTTGCAGGCGCTTCCCATTGATTTCAGTGGGAAGGGGCGCTTTAGGAGTGATGTATTCACCGCTCCAAAAGCGCTGCAAAGATGATGCTCGCAGGACTTTTTTTGGCGCCCTGCCAGCGCAGCGCCTCAGTGTGAAAGCCCTCAGGCTTTCACATTGGGATTGCAGTTGCGGCTTCTTTCAGGCGCTTTACAGGCGCTTTTTTTTTTAAGCTAAAGTGCCTGAAAAATGCCCCCGTGTGAAAGGGATCTCCGTGTGAAAGGGATCTCCGTGTGAAAGGGATCTCCGTGTGAAAGGGATCTCCGTGTGAAAGTACTCGGGCTTTCACATTGGGATTGCAGATGAGGCTACTTTCAAGCGCTTTACAGGCGCTTTTATTTTATTTTTTAACGCTAACGCGCCTGAAAAACACCCCAGTGTGAAAGGGGTCTAAAGATGCTTAAAGCAGAATTTCAGTTATTTTTGCATAGTTTGCTTTGGTCCGAGCTGGACCCATAGAACTATGGATGTCCCAATACCTGGCTGATCCCCATGGAAGCTGGAAATCATTGTAGTAGGCACTATTACTACGGCGATTACCGCTGGCTCCTGGGTCCCATGCTGGGCAGCTTCCCTGCTGCATTGTGAACAAAGGAGGTCACTAGCTCAGCATAGGCCCCATTCAAAGAACACTTTGCACCTCTCTAAATGAATCCAAAGCATTCCCTGTTAGGCCGAGGTGGAAATCATGATGCCACCAACCTTGCCTCTTTACCTCATCCAATTAGGGAAAGCTTTGCGTTCACTCAGAAATGCAGTGTTCTCTGAATGATGCCCATGAGGAGCGCGTGACCTGCTTTGTTCACCAAGCTGCCGCTCAGCTTGGAACCTGGAAGACACCAGCAATCACTGCAGTACCAGTAAAAGTAAACATTGCTTTTTTTTCAAAATTTTTCCAAAAAATAAAAATGGCAGAGGTGATCAAATACCACCCAAAGAAAGCTCTATTTGTAGGGGGGAAAAAAAAGGACGTCGATTTTGTTAGGGTACAATGTCGCACGACCGTGCAATTGTCAGTTAAAGCGACGCAGTGTTGCATTGCAAAAAAAAAAAAAAAAAAAAAAAAAAAAAAAAAAAAAAAAGGGGGGGGGGGGGGCCTGGTCAGGAATGGTAACCAGGACAAATAGAGAGGGGGAATCTCCTTAACCACTTCACTACCAGAAGATTTTTACCCCCTTCCTGACCAGAGCACTTTTTAGAATTTGGCACTGCGCCTCTTTACTGACAATTGTGTGGTTGCGCGATGTTGTACCCAAACAAAATTTGCGTCCTTTTTTTCCCCACAAATAGAGCTTTCTTTTGGGGGTATTTGATCACTTCTGCGGTTTTTTTCTTTGGGTATCGCTGCTCCGGCGCTGGCCAGAGCAGCGATACCCGGAAAAAAAAAATGCAAAAATGATCAAATACCCCCAAAAGAAAGCTCTATTTGTGGGGGGGAAAAAGGGCGCAAATTTTGTTTGGGTACAACATCGCGCAACCACACAATTGTCAGTAAAGAGGCGCAGTGCCAAATTCTAAAAAGTGCTCTGGTCAGGAAGGGGGTAAAAATCTTCCGGTACTGAAGTGGTTAAGGAGATTCACCCCATTTGTCCCGGGTTACCATTATTTAACGACTTCGGCACGTGCGAGCCGTCAGTGACGGCATGATCGCCTTTACCAACAGCGCGCTCAGTGCACCTGTGCAATAGACGCATACGCCGTAGACATTGGTGCCTGTTTTGGGGAAAATATCTCCTTAAGGTTAAGGAGATATTTCTTGCACCTACAGGTAAGCCTTAATCTAGGCTTACCTGTAAGTTAAAGTGGTCTGTTAGGCCCCTTTCACACGGATGATTTGTTCAGGTCTGCCTGTCAGTTTTTCAGGCGGACCTGAACGGATACTCTATAGGGGTCTATGGATCTATGGATCGTCGGATGTCAGAGGTGTCATGTCCGCTGACATCCAACCCGCTCCAATCCGAAAAAGTGACACGGAGGAAAACCCAATTTTTCCATCCGTCTGCGGATCGGATGACGACGGACACTGCCGTCCGTTGTCACCCGATCTCCCATAGAGGAGAGCGGCGCTTTGACAGGTCCGTCCCTGAGCAGTTACGGACCTGTCCTATTCATTGCTCAGTGGAGAACGTTCCGGTGATCCCCACTGAGCAAGCGGATATCCACGGGGCGGATCAGCACCAATCCGCCCCGTGTGAAAGAGGCCTTAGGGTTTACAACCACTTTAAGAAGAACTCCATCTTTCAAAACACTTTACATAGCTCATGTGGGCTAAGGTGGCCCACATGAACTCTGTCCCTCACTAACCTGTGGGGCAGCTGGATGTGCGATATAGACTGTATATATAGCTGAGGCCACATACAGCATACCGCACTGTGTTCTGGGTGCGTGCAGGGACGTCCGGTCTCATACTCGGAACATAGGTCAGTCTACAACAGCGGCGCTCAGCCACTCATAGCAAGCAATGTATTCTATCAATGAATACAAAAGCTTCCTCTGACTGGCTGAGTCAGAGAGGTGGGCTGATGTCACAACCGCCGACTTGGCCAATCAGAGGAAGCTTTGCTTTCAATGATAGAGCAAGTGGTGTATTCTATCATTGAAAGCAAAGCTTCCTCTGATTGGCCAAGTCGGCGGTTGTGACATCAGCCCACCTCTCTGACTCAGCCAGAGGAAGCTTTTGTATTCATCGATAGAATACATTTGCTTGCTCTATGAATACAAAAGCTTCCTCTGATTGGCTGAGTCAGAGAGGCGGGCTGATGTCACAACCGCCGACTTGGCCAGAGGAAGCTTTGCTTTCAATGATAGAGCAAGTGGTGTATTCTATCATTGAATGCAAAGCTTCCTCTGATTGGCCAAGTCGGCAGTTGTGACATCAGCCCACCTCTCTGACTCAGCCGGAGGAAGCTTTTGTATTCATTGATAGAATACATTGCTTGCTCTGAGTGCCGCTGCTGTAGACTGCTCAGTGTTCTGGGTATGAGAGAGGAAGTCTGTGGCTTCCACCTGGAAAACAGAGCAGCATGCTGTATGTGACCGCAGCTACATGTGCATATCCATCGTTCATTTGGACCAGCTCGGCCCGAATGAACCATGTAAAGTGTTTTTGAAAGATGGAGATTCTTCTTTAAAACAAATGGCCGATATAAGCCTATGTCAGGAATGGTGTACAACTGAGTGAAGCCAATCTATAGCCAGAAATGTATAAGAAAAAGTTGATTGATGCAGCACCAAGAGTATGAATCAGCAGATGTATCACAAATCTCAGCCAGGCAATACACGGAGTAGGCACAGAGTATATCAGTGTGTTAAAATGGGAGATACATCTGCTGCCTCATCAATTCATGGACGGTTAGGCATAAAATGATCCTACAAATTATCTCTATACAGTAGAGAACTGCTTCATAATCAACTTGCTGGGACTTCTCTCTCTACCGGCACTGCCCTTTGATGAATTAGCAGGATGAAATGAAGGATACACTTGTCTGACTGCGTCTTTGCCTGCTGGGACCGAGTATATCGGCTTGCTCAGACTTGTGCTACATTTGTTGACTCCGTTTATGAATGGTGAAGCATTATATGACTACTTACACTGCACATAATCACCTAATCCTTTTATATGAAGGTTCTTTGGATATATTGTTGAAATTTGATCCCCCTGAGTCGTTCTCACCATAGCTTCCTGCAACTTAATATATTGTTGCTCGAATATATATAATTTTTTTTTTATACATACCGTGTTTCCCCCAAAAACAAACCCGGGTCTTATGCTAAATTTTGGCTACATAAAACATAGGTCAGTCTACAACAGCGGCGCTCAGCCACTCATAGCAAGCAATGTATTCTATCAATGAATACAAAAGCTTCCTCTGACTGGCTGAGTCAGAGAGGTGGGCTGATGTCACAACCGCCGACTTGGCCAATCAGAGGAAGCTTTGCTTTCAATGATAGAGCAAGTGGTGTATTCTATCATTGAAAGCAAAGCTTCCTCTGATTGGCCAAGTCGGCGGTTGTGACATCAGCCCACCTCTCTGACTCAGCCAATCAGACTTGTGCTACATTTGTTGACTCCGTTTATGAATGGTGAAGCATTATATATGACTGCTTACACTGCACATAATCACCTAATCCTTTTATATGAAGGTTCTTTGGATATATTGTTGAAATTTGATCCCCCTGAGTCGTTCTCACCATAGCTTCCTGCAACTTAATATATTGTTGCTCGAAAAAATATATATATATATATATATATATATATATATTTTTTTTTTTTATACATACCGTGTTTCCCCCAAAAACAAACCCGGGTCTTATGCTAAATTTTGGCTACATAAAACACACTAGGGCTTATTTTCAGGGGATCTTATTTAATGTACAATAATTAACATTTATTCAAATACAGTCCTGTCATCTTCTGGGGAAAAAAAATAAAATTATATATCCTGAACCTTTAAAGCAGTGTTCCAGCCGCAATTTTTGTTTTTTAAAGTCAGCAGCTACAAACACTGTAGCGGCTGACTTTTAATAAGGACACTTACCTGTCCAGGGAGCCTGCGATGTCTGGGGCCCCCGTTCATCGGGTCGGGTGCCAGTACCGCCATCTTAACGAAGGGAAACAGGCAGTAGAGCCTTGCGGCTTCACTGCCTGTTTCCTACTGCGCATTAGCGAGTCGTGCTGCGCTTTGTGAATGGTCCTGCTGATTTCTGGGAGGGACGGAGGGGAGCGGACGGACGGAGGGGAGCGGACGGACGGAGGGGAGCGGACGGACGGAGGGGAGCGGACGGACGGAGGGGAGCGGACGGACGGAGGGGAGCGGACGGACGGAGGGGAGCGGACGGACGGAGGGGAGCGGACGGACGGAGGGGAGCGGACGGACGGAGGGGAGCGGACGGACGGAGGGGAGCGGACGGACGGAGGGGAGCGGACGGACGGAGGGGAGCGGACGGACGGAGGGGAGCGGACGGACGGAGGGGCGCGGACGGACGGAGGGGCGCGGACGGACGGAGGGGCGCGACGGACGGAGGGGCGCGACGGACGGAGGGGCGCGACGGACGGAGGGGCGCGACGGACGGCTTCACTGCCTGTTTCCTACTGCGCATTAGCGAGTCGTGCTGCGCTTTGTGAATGGTCCTGCTGATTTCTGGGACGGACGGAGGGGAGCGGACGGACGGAGGGGAGCGGACGGACGGAGGGGAGCGGACGGACGGAGGGGAGCGGACGGACGGAGGGGAGCGGACGGACGGAGGGGAGCGGACGGACGGAGGGGAGCGGACGGACGGAGGGGCGCGGACGGACGGAGGGGCGCGGACGGACGGAGGGGCGCGGACGGACGGAGGGGCGCGGACGGACGGAGGGGCGCGGACGGACGGAGGGGCGCGGACGGACGGAGGGGCGCGACGGACGGAGGGGCGCGACGGACGGAGGGGCGCGACGGACGGAGGGGCGCGACGGACGCACACGTCCCAGAAGACAACGGGGGAAGCTCTCTGAAGGAGGAAGTGAAGGAACAGCGCCGCGGAATAGGAAGAGGCAGATTAGGAAGACTGCCTAGCAACAGGATTTTCTGGTAAGTATTTTTTTTTATATTTTTTTGAGAATATTATTGTAATTCTCTATTTTAGGGTGGACCTCTGCTTTAATGCATGATAGACAGCACAGTGCTTGTGGTGTCATTTACCCCTCTCCATGTTCTAAAAAACCTGGAATAATACAAATGTTTTTTTTTTTTTTAAGTTTCTGTGTCCCGTCTTCTCTTCCCCTGTCAGTACCGGAGTCAACATTATGAAATTCTGTAATCCCAAAACCTTGTAAAATTATGTAATCTGTTCTGTAAAAAAATATATAATGTGCAGTGTGTCTCCTTTTGTAAATTTATTGTGGAAAATACCTTATTTACAGGGCCACTGGGCGCTCACATAATCCGCCCATAATCACATAATCCGCCCAAGCTCTTCTTCCCTGCTCCGAATACTGCAGAGGGGTGAGCCGAGGTCCCTGCTGACATCAGCCCTGCTCCGAGCACTGCAAGGGAGGGGCCACTGTCAGCCCGGGGGGGGGGGGGGGGGATCTCCGGCAGGTCACGAGCGCCCAGCAGTGCTGTAAATAAGGTATTTTCTATAATAAAGTTACACAAGGAGACTCACTGCAGATTATATAATCTCTTTACCAAAGGACTTTAACCACGGGCCTATTTTTCAGATTAAAAATTATTTTTCCTTTGCTAGAATATTACTTAGAACCCCCAAATGTGTGTGTGTGTGTGTGTGTGTGTGTGTGTGTGTGTGTGTGTGTGTGTGTGTGTGTGTGTGTGTGTGTGTGTGTGTATATATATATATATATATATATATATATATATATATATATAAAATTTTAACACCCTTAGAGAATAAAATGGCAGTCGTTGCAATACTTTGTCACACTGTATTAGCGCAGCGTTGTTAATGGTGCACTTTTTTTTATTAAACAAATAAGAAAGCAGTAAAGTTAGCCCAATTTTTTTTATATTGTGAAATTTAATGTTACGCCGAGTAAATTGATACTCAACATGTCACACTTCAAAAATTGCGCACGCTTGTGGAACGGCGACAAACTTACCCTTAAAAATCTCCATAGGCGACGTTTAAAAAAAATTCTACAGGTTGCATGTTCTGAGTTACAGAGGAGGTCTAGGGCTCGAATTATTGCTCTCGCTCTACCGATCGCGGCGATACCTCACATGTGTGGTTTGAACACCATTTTCATAAGCGGGCACTACTCACGTATGCGTTTGCTTCTGCACGCAGACAGGGCACGGTAAATTATTATTATTTTTTTTTTACACCGTTCTTCAAAAAAATAAAAAATAAATAAAGTGTGTCACTTTTATTCCTAAATAAATAAAAAATTGTGTCCCTTACAATAGAAAAAAAAAGCATGCCAGGACCTCTTAAATATGAGATCTGGGGTTTAAAGACCTCAGATCTCATATTTACACTAAAATGCAAGAAAAAAAAAAAAGTCGTTTGAAAAAAAAAAAATCCCTTTATGGGTGGAAGTGATGTTTTGACGTCCCTTCCGCCCTGCAATTGTATGGGGCCCATCTTCCCCTCACTCGGCTCCATACCGAACGCAGGACGCGATTGCCTCCGCCGGCGGGCACCGATAAAAGTGATCTTGTAGTAAATCTGCCACAGAGACCACTTTTATCTGAAACCGGACCGCCCGCTGAAGAAGAGGATACCAAGGTTATGGCAGCTAGCTGCTGCCATACCAACGATATTCCACTTCAAAGTACCGCTGTATAATGACGGTGGTTAACTGGGGCTCATTTTCAGGGTAGGGCTTTTATTGTAGCCATCACCGAAAATCACGCTAGGTCTTATTTTCAGGGTAGGGCTTATTTGAGGAAACAGGTTATTAAAGTGGCTCTAAATCTGGGGCAGCAGAGCTGTCTTGCTGCTGTACATGTGATACGGTAGGCAAGCGGTAACTTTATGCGGGTGACTATATGAGCCTTTTTATAAAATTATTTCCCCACACACAGATAGTATAATACAATGCCACCACTCAGCTTTCCTTTAGCACAAATAATTGGGGCTCCACAGTGAAGTGAACCAAACTCACCTACAACATACAGGAAGGTATCACGGTGGATGAGGTTACAAGCGTTGCCGGCAATACAAGTGTATTTCCCAGAGTCCTCGCTGGACACATGATATACAACAAGAGAGCCATTTGGCATGACCTGAATCCTGCACAGAGATGGATAAAAGATTGTTAGTCGCTATGTTGGGTAGAGAAGAAAAAAAGGACTTTACACAGAGTACAAAAATCCTATTTTGTTCTTGTCCATTGAGGAACACAGGAAGTCAGAATTGTTGGGACATTTAAAAGCAGCCCAACAGAGAGGTGGGCAACTGCAAAAAAAATAAAAAATAAAAAAAAAAAATAACTGGGGACTAGCTGCATTTAAAAAAAACTTGGGAGGAGCGTGGACAAAAGTAAACGTAGCTGGAGTGTGTCTTGAAAAGGGAAGAACCCAATCTGCAAGACCATAAGCTTGAAAAATTGGTCTACCTAAGCCACCTGGAGATGGTGCGCATGCTTTTAGGGACCATCCAAAATAAGTCAGTCAGTCTACCTATAGCAGTGATGGAGAACCTTGGCACCCCAGATGTTTTGGAACTACATTTCCCATGATGCTTGACTACACTGCAGAGTGCATGAGCATCATGGGAAATGTAGTTCCAAAACATCTGGGGTGCCAAGGTTCGCCATCACTGACCTATAGGAAACAGTGGCTGAGAAACTTAGCCCCTGTACACACGGTCGGAGATTTCCACAACCAAATGCGTCGGATTTTGCCCGTCGGATCTTGTCCGAAACTGTTGCATACACACGGTCGGACAAAGTTGGCGAAAAATCCAATCATTCAGAACGTGATGACGTAATTTTCGTTACGATGGGACTACGTTCAGGCTAGTAGCCAATAGCTTTGATGTAGGAATTTGATCTGAGCATGCGTGGCACTTGGTCCGATCAAAATTTTCTACACATGATCGGAGTATGTCCGATCGGCCCAGTTGGTTGGGAAATATTTCCAACATGTTGGAAAATTGGGTCCGACGGATATTCCGACGGAATCAGTCCGATGCATACCACACACAGTCGGATTATCCGACGACACGGTCCGATAGGACACATTCCGACGGATTCTCCGACCGTGTGTACAAGGGCTTACAGGCTAAATTACATCCCGCTAATGCAGCGAAACTGCCTTCTGATGAATTGGAGCCGTACAGCGTGGTGTCCTGATAAGAGGTGAAAAGCCTGAACTACCTTAGGTAGGAAAGGAGTTTCGAGCCTCAACACCACCTTACCCTTATGAAAGATTACAAAATATTCTTTAAAGGAATGGCTGCCTACCAACTTTGCAAATGTTATGGGCACAAAATAGGCTAAATTAAGAGTGGACACAGGAATTTCTCTATTGGGTTCTATGGTGGTTTGCAAAGCGACGAGAGAACCAGATTTAGATTCCTTAGTCACAGGGAACAAAAAAAAAAAAAAAAAAAAAAAAAAAAAAAAAAAGGGGTTGCCAAATGAGAAACACTGTGACCAAAGGTCTTACAAAAAAATGGTAACATAGCACATAGTTCAAATTTGACCATCCGACTGACCTTTTCTACTCAGTCTTAGGCCCCATTTACTCTTTACAATTTGAATTACGAGAAGAATAGCTGCAATTCTTTTTCCAATGTGGCCCAAGAGAGTCAAAAGGTTGGACACCCCCCCCCCCAAAACTCTAGACTGTCTCACTCACTTCTGATTTGGTTTGGTGTTTTCTAACAAGCCCTCACGTCCTCGCCAATGAATTTGCGGCACAGGGTCAGCAGTGGCCTGGCAGTGCAGAATCGCGGTGTTTCCCCGGTAGACTGTGGTGTTCTCCGGAATGATTCGGAAGCTGATGTAGACTACAGAAGAAAATGGTTAAATAGCACCACCATCCAGAGAGACAATTATAAAAAAAAAAATATAGCCCGATCACCAAACTAGACGCAGATATGAGTGGGGAGGGACACCATATTTCTCTCTCTCATATTATATATATATATATATATATATATATATATATATATATATATATATATATATATATATATATATATATATATATATAGCCATCTCTCTCTATAGCTTCCCCTCGCCATCTCCCCCTCTCCCAATAGATATATATTGTGAAAGGCAACAACTGTATTAGACACTGCTTTATTAGGTTGGGTAGCGTCACATCTGTGACGTCATCACGTACAAGTCCGCTGGCGAGAGCCGTGTCTGTCACTTGTTTTTTACTGCTTTTTATAACTTCTGACATGCAAGTGCAACACTTTTTCGAATAAATTGTGGCTTTATCATACTGCAAAATAAAGTCTCTTCTATCTTGCACCCAAATGCATGAGTTTAACAGAGATTCAGCATTTGCACGCTTCATTTAAAGTCAGCCGACATCCTGGGGTATCAACAGAGCTGGGACCTTATGTGTGAAGTGATCATTTCTGAGTTGCTGAACCTATGGAGAATTATTGGTGGCTATATGGTTTTGGAGCGAGTTAGATCTCTAAAATTTGAGATCATACACTTCTGGTAAGAGGCGTGATTACATGTGGGGATTGCACCTCTTTGAGCACTTTTACGCAGTGTCGTTTGTCTGGGCACTCATAAATCACCTGGCTATTCAGCTTAAAGGGGTTGTAAAGGCAGAAGTTTTTTTTTTTTTTTATCTCGACGTATTCTATGCGTGAAAATAAAAAGTCTTCTGTGTGCAGCAGCCCTCCTCTCACACAGGACTCTGTCCGGCGATGTCCACAAGTGTCTCAGCTGAGATTCTCCTTCCTGATTGGCTGTGACACAGCAGCATCTCCATCGGCTCCCCCTGCTGTCAAAGTGGAGAGAGGGGGTGGGGTATGGCCAGGCCACGGCTCTGTGTCTGAATGGACACACAGAGCTGCAGCTTGGCTTCGGTGCCCTCATAGCAAGCTGCTTGCTGTGGGAACAGGAGGGAGGGGCCAGGATCACAGAAAAGGGACCGAGAAGAGGAGGATCTGGGCTGCTCTGTGCAAAACCAACTACAACAGAACAGGAAAGTATAACATGTTTGTTATTTTTATAGGAAAAAATAAAATAAAAAAAATGTGACTTTACAATCACTTTAATATTGGACTCGTTTTGGACTTTATTGGGATGAGGTTTATGAATTAAGAAAATGAACAATACGTTTATGAATTATTTATACACTATATGTTAAAGTGGTTATAAAGTTTAGACTTTTCTTAAAATAAAATTAAACCTGCTCTGTGCAAGAGCTTTGCTCCTCTTCTCGGGTCCCGCTTGGAGTGTGCTTGGTGGGGACAGCAAGATAATTTTTTATTTTTTTTTTATTTTTTTTTAAAAGAACCTTCATTCACTACTAATCCCGTTGCATATAGGATTAGGTGAAAAATTTAGTTTTTATTCTTGTAAAAAAATTAAAAAAAACGCTGGAACTCTGCTTTAAGAGTATGTTTACGTTTTGGATTCACAAATTATAATTGCTTATCATTCACTTTTCAATGAATGAATTGATAATCTGTGAAGGAGGGAAGCGCACTTGTTTGTTTTTCTTTTGTTATTCAATGGTGATCTTGCCTATTTGTCCGACAGGTGTCCGCTTTCCATTCTGTGCTGGTGCCATATTCCATCTGCTCCATCGCAGAAAACAAAAGGAGCCCCCCCCATCATGGGAGAACACTACAACTACGCAGCATCCATCTGTCAGCACAAAGGAGCATCTAGCTGCGTGCAGATGTACACACACATAGACTGTGCTGACTGGGGTAGCGTGTTGTGTGCCGAGCATCAGAGGTGTTCTGCACGGCAGAGAGCAAGTTACAATTCTCCAGTGTCAGGCTTGAGCGCAATAATAAAAAAAGAAAAGAAAGAAAAGAAAGAAAAAGAAAAGAAAGAAAGGAACGAAAGAAAGAACGAAAGAAAGAAAGGAACGAAAGAAAGAACGAAAGAAAGAAAGAGAAAAGAAAGAAAAAAAGGAAGAAAGGAAGAAGAAGGGAAGAAGAAAAAGAAAGAAAAAAGAGAAAGAAAGAAAAAGAAGAAGGAAAGAAGAGAAAGAGAAGAGAAAGAAGAGAAAGAAAAAGAAAGAAAAAAGGAAGAAGGGAAGAAGAAAGGAAGAAGGGAAGAAGAAAAGAAGAAAGGAAGAAGGAAAGAAGAAAGGAAGAAGGAAAGAAGAAAGGAAGAAAGGAAGAAGGAAAGAAGAAAGGAAGAAGGAAAGAAGAAGGAAAGAAAGAAAGGAAGAAGGAAAGAAGAAGGAAAGAAGAAAGGAAGAAGGAAAGAAAGAAGGAAGAAAGAAAGAAAAAGAAGAAAGAAAAAAGGAAGAAAGGAAGAAGGGAAGAAGAAAGGAAGAAGGAAAGAAGAAAGGAAGAAGGAAAGAAGAAAGGAAGAAGGAAAGAAGAAAGGAAGAAGGAAAGAAGAAAGGAAGAAGGAAAGAAGAAAGGAAGAAGGAAAGAAGGAAAGAAGGAAAGGAAGAAGAAAGAAAGAAAGAAAGAAAGAAAGATTACAAGCATTCCAGACACTTAGGAGAATCAGAGATGATTCAGCGTCGGACAGAACTTAGAAAGACAACCCGACACTGGGCACAGAACATGCACCGTCCTGGGAGGGCAGCACAAGCTGCACACACACACACACACACACACACACACACACACACACACACACGGTGGCTCATTACTACTCTAAGGCCTCATGTACACTGCTGCTGGTAAACAGATGTTTAAGGAACATTTGGGCATTTTTTTCAACTGCTCCTGAACTCTCCTCTATGTTATCTTATTAGTACATGTACACGGGGTCGTTTATAATGGTTTCTAGGCAGTTGAGTTTAGAGACTTTTTTTTTTGGAATGCAAAAAAAAATAAAAATGGGTGCAGAAGCTGTGTTTAGAGGCATTTCAAGCGCCAAACGCTTCTAAATGGGGTAACTTGCGTTTCGTTTAGAGCAGTTTTTCATTTTTAGCCATTTTGGAAAATATCGACTCCAAAACTCGACTCCAAAACACCACCATAAATCCGTGCACCTTCACCACAAAGTGCGTGCTTACCGGAAAGCAAGCCGTTCTAAGCTTGTGGCTAATACCCAGCCAGGGCCTTTATCCAGGCAGTATATACCACCAACTCAGAGATACTTGATTGACGAGATGGATTGATACAGCAAAGCAACCAGGGAACTCCATCATTCACTTTGCACAGCGGGGGTGCCGATGCTCATTGCCGGCGGTCGCGATGACCGCTGGCCACGAGCAATCGTGGGCACGAGAGGCAGAGCAGGGGTGTGTGTGTGTGTGTGTGTGTGTGTGTGTGTGTGTGTGTGTGTGTATAAAAACCACACACATACCAGTTCTGTGAGGAGAGGAGAGAGAGAAAGATTGCGAGTTCCTACGAGCTGGGAACCACGATCTCTCATCTCCTATAGTCAATCCCATCCCCCACAATTAGAACACACACCTAGGGAACACAGTTAACCCCTTGATCGTCCCCCCCCTAGTGTTAACCCCTTCCCTGCCAGTGACATTTACACAGTAATCAGGGAATTTTAATAGCACTGATTGCTGTATAATTGTCAATTGACCCGAGAATGTGTCAAAGTGGAAAAAAAAATAAAAAACAAAAAACAAAAAACACAAAACACAAAACCTCGCAGTTCGCCGCCATTACCAGTAAAAAAAATAAAAAAAATTAAATAATAATAAAAATGCTATAAATCTATCCCCCATTTTGTAGACGCTATAACTTTTGCGCAAACCAATATAAGCTTTTTGCGTTTTTTTATTACCAAAAATATGTAAAAGAATATGTATCGGCCTAAACTGAGGAAAAAAATTAGCTTTTTAAAAAAAAAAAAAAAAAAAAAAAAAAAAATGGGGATATTACAGCAAAAAGTACAAATTTTTATTTTTTTTTCAAAATTTTCGCTTTTTCTTGTTTATAGCGCAAAAAATAAAAACCGCAGAGGTGATCAAATACCACCAAAAGAAATCTCTATTTGTGGGGGGAGGGAAAAAAAAAGGACGTCAATTTTGTTTGGGTACAGCCCAGCACAATTGTCAGTTAAAGCGACAGTGCCGTATCGCGAAAAATGGCCTGGTCATTGAGCAGCCAAATCTTCCAGCGCTGAAAAATTATCGGACTTTTTTTTTTTTTTGTAAAAAACAGAATCTGATTATAATTCCATTCATGACAAAATGTCACCGTCATCAACCAAACTAGTATTCCTACCAAAAACGAGCACTTACCTGCCACAGAGAGGTGAATTGTGGTTTTTATCTCCCCCTGCTGGCTGTTAGCAGCAATGCAGGTGTAATTTCCAGCATCAGTACGGGTGACATGGTGAAAGCGCAAAAGACCAGCCTCAGACCCCACGTGAGGGGGTAAACTACTTCCATCTGCCAGAAGAGAATCAGACTTGTGTCAGCGGCCACAGAGAAAAAACAAAAAGGCAAAATTATTCTGTCCGCCAGCAAAGTTGAGACCGACGTGGAGCTGCACTCACCTGCTTTCACCCAGTGGATTGTAGGTTTCTCGCGCCCCGTTGCAGAACATTGGACGGTCCCCTCTTTATCCAGCTCCAAGCACTGAGAAAGAGGGGGAGGAGTGAACTTCAGGTTCTCTGCAATAAAGCAATAAATCTAAATCAGGTCCATAGATCTCTAACAATCCAGCCTTGCTATATAGTATAAACAGGAGAGACAAACCAGTGTAAACCGACCACCACATTCCGGAGGTTGTAAAGATCCCCCTTCATCAGGGAATAATGTGAAGGTGGAGATGAAACCAGAAGAAGGTTTTTTTTTTTTCCAGTAACAATATTCAGAATTTTTGCTGCAGAAGAGCAAATTTACACTTTAAAGAGGAAGTAAACCCTGATGGGTTTACTTCCTCTTTCATTCCCTGCAAAGGTAAAGCATAATGGACTACTATACATCGCATAGTAGTCCATTATGTGTCACTTACCTGACACAGGAGCCAGCGAAGTCGCCGCTGTCCCCTGTAGTCCGCTGCATCCATCATGCAGGTGGCGTCTCGCAGCTCCACCGCTGTCATTCGGCGAAGCCGCGATGACGTCACTCCCGCGCATGCGCACGGGAGTCGACACGCGCGGCAGCTCCATTCTTGGAAATGCCGCGCTCAGTGCGCCTGCGCGCCGCTGTCTACGGCACATGCGCCGTAGACAGCGGTCCCGGTTTTCGGGCAAATATCTCCTAAACCATATAGGTTTAGGAGATATTGCTTGGACCTACAGGTAAGCCTTAATCTAGGCTTACCTGTAGGTCAAAGTGGTTTGTAAGGGTTTACAACCACTTTAACCTAATCCACCATTTACATCCCAATACACAATTTGAACCCTGATGACAGATATTACAACCCCTGGATTTCTACATTTTCTGTGATAAGGTTTTTGGGTGTGTAAGGTGTTGCAGAATGAGCTACAGAAGTACAGCCAAACGAGATTTGACTGTACTTCTCCTTTAAGGAAACAAAAGTAAAACAATCTAACGACAGGATTAAACTAGAGCAACAAAACTGTAGTTCACTGAAACCAGGTTCACTGGGCTACCTATACAACAAAGGAGAGCAAGGTTCAGTCTGGATTCCCGATAAATCCCAATAAGGTTGTTGAGGATTCGGCGCTCAGGCTCTCAGTCTCCCATTCAGTCATATGAGACTGATGGAGATATGCAGCCAGCGACCCGACACATCCACATACTTACAGGATAAAAAAGCTTACGCGTTTGACTAAGGCGGGGCTTGACAAATTTGTCTGGAATCTAAGGGGGCAGCTAAAAAAAGTTAGGAGCCAGGTTTTTTTTTTTTTTTTAAGTGGTTGTAAACCCATGGGGGGGGGGGGGGGGGGGGGGGAAGCAACCTGCAAGGCAAAGGCACAATGAGCTAGTATGCTATGCATACTAGCTCATTACGAATAACTTACTTGAGAACGAAGCCCCCAAAGTGGTCCTCCGTCTTCATGTCTTCCGCTGCCATGGATCCCAGAGTGACTTCTGAGTCTCACTGCTCCGGCGCTGTGATTCGCCGGAGCAGCGATGACGCCACTCCCGCGCATGCGCACGGGAGCCGTCACTCACGGCATATCGCCGCAATCTGCGGCCTGCCCAGTGTGCCATCGTCTACGGCGCATGCGCCGTAGACAGCGGTGGCTGTCTTTTTGGAAATATCTCCTAAACCGTATAGCAGGGATGGCCAAACTTTTTTCAAAGAGGGCCAAATTTGATGAAGGGAACATGCGCGAGGACTGACTATTTTGCCCAACATTCTTTGAACCATTAAAATTCGGTCTAAGTGTGTTCGTCCGAGCACTAATACACTTCCCCACAAGAATTCTCTTGCCTTTGTGGCTGTGTGTGGTGAAGAGATAAACTCAAGTGTATAATTTGGATACATCGTATTTATTGGCGTATAACACGCACCTTCACTTTAAGAGGGAAGCTTCAGGGGAAAAAAAAAAAAAAAAAAAAAAAAAAAAAAAACTTAAAAAGAACTGCAGCCCCCACCATTGCCAGGAATGCAGCTCCACAATTGCAATTGCCAGGAATGCAGCCACCATTACCATCAGTGCAGCCATGGAGGGCAGGACGAGCACCAAAGACATCCTACAGGAGAATCTCCTGTTTACACAACGGCCTCTTTAAGAGAAAGTCCCGCCTCCTTTGATGGACAGCACAGTCGTCCAATGGCAGAGATGGGACTTCCTATTACAGAGGCTGCTGTGTAAACAGGAAATTCTCATCCTGTGTGCACGGCACTCGTCCCGCCTCCTCCCTCCGACGCAGCCAGACTATATATCTTTTGTGGCCCAGGCACTGGGAGATCGTTGGGGGCCACAAAAGATATATATATGTTTAAATAACCAGGCGGGCTGTTCAAAACCGGACCGGACCGCGGGCCGGAATTTGGACATGCCTGCTGTATAGGTTTAGGAGATATTTCTTGGACCTACAGGTAAGCCTTAATCTAGGCTTACCTGTAGGTCAAAGTGGTTTGTAAGGCTCGGTTCACACAGGGGGCGATGCGAGGCGGCACGACTTGCCGCGCCGCGACCTCAGCAGCGACTTGCAAATGACTTCTGTATAGAAGTCAATGCAAGTCGCCCCGAGGTTGCTCAAAAGTAGTACAGGAACCTTTTTTCTAAGTCGGAGCGACTCGAGTCACTCCTCTTAGAACGGTTCCGTAGTACAGAACGGGGGCGACTTGTCAGGTCGCGGCACGGCAAGTCGTGTCGCCTTGTGTCGCCCCCTGTGTGAACCGAGCCTAAGGGTTTACAACCACTTTAAACGACTGACAAAGCTTTATTTTCAATATAAAAATGAACCAATCTTAAATTTACACAGAAAGACAACTAGAATGAATGGGACTGCTTTTATTTCCTGCCTTGCAGGGACACAAGACCACCATATCCCCGCTAAGGGTCAGATCAAGTCCGCCTGAAAAACCGACAGGCGAACCTGATCAGACAGCCCCGTGTGAAAGGGGCCAAGCAGGGAAATGACAAATTAAAGCGGGAGTAAACCCGCTGAAGTTTTTTTTTTTTTTTGACCTGCAAAGGAAAAGGCATAATGAGCAAGTATACTAGCTCATTATGAAATACTTACCTTAGAACAAGGCCCGACATCTGGCCTGATCCACGCCGAGGGAGCCGACATGTTCCCTCTGTGTGTCTTCCGGGTATCGCGGCTCTGGCGCTGTGAGTGGCCGGAGCCGTGATATCGTCACTCCGCGCCGGACTTTCAGCCGAGAATCCCCTATGCGCATGCGCCGCTGCAGTCAGTGGCACATTGCGAGGGGAATAAGATTTTTTTTTACCTACAGGTAAGCTGTTGGGTGTGCGCACGAAGACAGGATACCCCAGCTGTGCTGCCCCAGGTGGCTAATTCTAGTCGCAAACGCGACCTGGCGCCTGGGGTTTGTCGAGCCCTGGACTAAGGCCACGCGACCAAAACGCGCAAGCCGTTTTATCCTGTAAATACCCTGTAGCCAATAAAGACATGCTCCACATGCTGAAATAAGCCAGTGCTGCCCCAATACACAGGGAACACTCTAAGGAAAAACAGCCACTTTGCTCCACCACAGAGGCACTCGCAATTTCATGCTGCAGGCCAGAAAACAGTTTTTTGGGGTTTTTTTACACCTCGTGGCCTTCAGGAACTCAACACTTCTCCAAGAGGTTCTCTGACCTGGATCTGTAAAGCACTCTGCCGATGAGGTCACCGGATACAGTGTACCCTGGAGATTGGTGCTCTGCCCAGGTCTTACCCGCTGTTACATGAGGGGTTCAAGTGAAGTCCATTTTGGCCTTCTGGCTGTAGGCAACCGATCCGGTTGAAGCTTTTCCTTCCCTCAACAGGGGTGTCAGAATAGACCATTTATAGGGGATTACAGCCCATGAAATGAGATCTTCAGAATGAGACATCACCTACCTAGCTAAAAAACAGAGGCTTAGCTAACCTGGGAGGGGTTTTGCCTGGACTGGAAATTCCTGCTGTTTTTTGGCCAGCGTCTGTTCACCTCAAGGTGGTAGCCCAATCCAAGTAATCATGAATGTGTGATCCCCTGTACGCCATAACGTACGATTGGGAAAATAGATATTTCTGGACTCTAAAAATCACGCGTGTGAAGCTCTTGTTTCTTATAACTCCTGGATCTTTCTTGAGGCACTTTATGTTGGAGGAGCTGCCCAACCAGGATTGATTGGGCTCCAGAACATGAGCGCCACTCTTATGCCAACAATGGATCCAGAGCTCCCATTCTATAACATACCCAAGACTGCTGGCACACTCACCTTGTACAATGACTCGGGCAGAGGCTTCAATGCCGCCAGCCGGCGTGCTACTCACACACTTGTACACAGTTCCATCATACACTTCCACATTCAGGATTTTTAGTGTTCCATTCTCAAAGATATGGAATCGGGAATCCTATGAAAAGAGGAGGGGAGGTAAGTACAGGGCAGACAGAATCAGACTGATGCCCAATCCCAGCTCAACACTCACTGACCGAAGAAAGGGCGATTGCATTGCGATACCAGGTGACGCTCGGCTCCAGAGATGCTGTACTGAGGCAGTGTAGGAATCCAGGTTTCCCTTCATCCATTCCCGTGTCCTGTGGCTTCTCAACCCACACAGGAAATGCTGCAAAGACATCAGAAAACAATTAAGTTCAATTTCCAATAGGAGTAGAGGCAGGTGCAGCGAGGGACTGTGAGGGCACTGCCAGGAGGCAGGTGCGAGGGACTGTTTGGACGCTGCCGGGAGGCAGGTGAAGGGGGGGGGGGGGGGGAGGAGGGATGACTGAGGGACCGTGTGGGCGCGCTTCTGGGAGGCAGGTGCGGGGTACTGTGCGGGCGCTGCCAGGAGGCAGGTGCGGGGGGGGGGGGGGGGAATGTGTGACTGAGGGACTGTGTGGGCGCTGCCAGGAGGCAGGTGAGGTGGGGGGACAGGGGCGACGAGGGACTGTGTGGGGCGCTGCCGAGGGGACGAGGGACGCTACCAGGAGACAGACGAGGGCTGTGTTGGTGCTGCTAGGAGACTGGTGCAGAACGATGTTGGTGTTGACTAGAAATGGTTGAACTGTAACCAGATTCTACTTACTTGCCACAGTGATTTCCAGATTCTGTTGTCTCTCGCCTGCCTTGTTTGCAGCGTGGCATGTGTACACACCAGTATCCTCCTCCATTAAGGGGCTGAAAATCAATTCCTGCCTAATCTGGTACACCCTCCCCATCTCCGGAATACGTTGTCCATTCCTCGTCCACCACATAGTAGGTGTCGGCAGTCCATCTGGCTGCCTGCAGAGGATGTGATGCATTGTGCCTGCAGTGAGAATACGGGGAGGCAAGGGGCTCATATCGTCGATTTCTGCAAGAAGAAAGCAGTGTCATTACACTCCTTAAACAACTGGAGAGAAGATTACAGCCTCTCATCTTTGGAATTCATCTTACTGGCCAGGCTAAGCTTTGCTTGCAGAGTGAGCTGCTTGCCCCGTTGTCCTGTCCCCACACAGCGATAGGTGCCGGTATTACGCACATTAACAGAACTGATCAGAAGGGAGCCATTCTGGAAGACGGTGATCCTACAGGGTGAAGAGACACACAAGGGATGCCGGTTAAACACACCATGCAGGAAGAGGAGGAGGCAACACCACTCTTCAATTCTAAAAACCTCGTTCTAGGGAGCCGTCTTTGTGAAGGGACAGGTTCTGTAAGTAAAAGCTACCTTCTGTAAAGCCCTAAACACTTGCGGCTTCAAACAACTATCCCCAGCTTATACTGCGACAGGAAAATACAGGGACTCTTCCGTAGAGCATCAGCCCCAGGAAAGACTAAAAACGCTTAAGCTTCCTGATGACGCAAGACACTTTGTGAAACGCGTAGAGGCTGCTGGGAATTCCGTTTGTCACTTCTGGTGTATCGAAAACTAGGCTCGGAACGCACACCGCTACTTGGAGAGGAGAGATTGGGTGACAGATCTGAACCCCATCCCCACGTACACGGCTGGATATGCTTGGTGCCAGCATACAGGCGCATGTGAGTTTAACTGTGTTTTTTACCCTTTTAAATAAATTTTGATTACATACTACACCATGATGGCTAGTTATATATCTTTGTGAGAAACAACTAGCGCAAGAGGCATTTATATACTGCTTGGAGAGGCTGTTGGTGAAACCCATAACGGAGTGGTTATCCTAAATGAAGGCGCATATTCTGGTTTATCTGGTGAGTGGCCATTGCAACAGGTGGTGGTGAAGTCACTCATTTGGTGGATAAAAGAAGCACTTTATATAGGAGGAATATATATTTGCACTGAAGTGATCACTCACTTAGGACATTCATTTGCACTGGAATTATTTTTCTGTCCTTTTTTTCATATATTTTTTGTTGGTAGTTTTTTCAATATGGAATTGCACTTTATATATTGGTATTGAATACATATGTCTTCATTAATGGTGTATTTGTATTGAGCAAATTATAGAGGTTTTAATATATGCACAGCACTTTAAATTTAAATACGGCACTGTGAAAGCAATATTTAATGAGCTGGTATAGAGTGGTGATAGATAGCGCAATCCATTTACATAAAAATGATAAAAGGTTGACAAATTTACTGTCACTGTCCCAGGAGAATGGACACTATGGTTTATGAAGGAGCCTGTGGTTCAGGCATTACTAGTATGGGTTTACAGGGGATTTTCCCAGCCCGTGAGCTCAAGCTCCCCGTTTACGCCCCCCCTCCGCGCCCGTGAGCTCAAGCTCCCCGTTTAAGCCCCCCCTCCGCGCCCGTGAGCTCAAGCTCCCCGTTTACGCCCCCCTCCACGCCCATGAGCTCAAGCTCCCCGTTTACGCCCCCCTCCACGCCCATGAGCTCAAGCTCCCCGTTTACGCCCCCCTCCACGCCCATGAGCTCAAGCTCCCCGTTTACGCCCCCCTCCACGCCCATGAGCTCAAGCTCCCCGTTTACGCCCCCCTCCACGCCCATGAGCTCAAGCTCCCCGTTTACGCCCCCCTCCACGCCCATGAGCTCAAGCTCCCCGTTTACGCCCCCCTCCGCGCCCATGAGCTCAAGCTCCCCGTTTACGCCCCCCTCCGCGCCCATGAGCTCAAGCTCCCCGTTTACGCCCCCCTCCACGCCCATGAGCTCAAGCTCCCCGTTTACGCCCCCCTCCACGCCCATGAGCTCAAGCTCCCCATTTACGCCCCCCTCCACGCCCGTGAGCTCAAGCTCCCCGTTTACGCCCCCCTCCACGCCCGTGAGCTCAAGCTCCCCGTTTACGCCCCCCTCCACGCCCGTGAGCTCAAGCTCCCCGTTTACGCCCCCCTCCACGCCCGTGAGCTTTCAAACCTGTTTGGCCCACTCCCCGGTTGGCCACCCCCAGTTTGTAAGCTCTCAATCCTGTTTGGACCCTCCAAGTTCGTGAGCCCCATATCCTATCCCAACCTCTGCAACCAGGGGAAAAACATTTCAGGTCAGAAGAGGGGCAAGGCTGGATTACATCATGGAGGATTTCCAGATTTCATGCGCCAGAGACTTTGCCCTTCGTCATCTTTCCACTTCTAAATATTTTTTCAAATTTGGATTTTTTTTTAAGAAGGTTTAAATGCCATTTTAGGAAGGCAACATGTGGAGGCTTCATGGACAGCAAATTATGATTACTAGTGAAGAAGAATGCCCGTCCTGTTGCTCACCCGTAGGAGAGAGGTGTGAAAAAAGGGAATATCGTTTCCCCATTGTCCACTGGAAGACAAAGCTGGACTCCTTGGAAATAAGCCCTGGCTAAGAGAGCGAGCGAGCGCTCCTTCCCTGGACTTCATTCAGCAATTGGGTGCAAGGGGGTTGCTGCCTAGAGGGCGATTATAAAAGGAGAATGGGGAGGGGAAAAGTATTTAGCACATGAAAGCTTCCTACCGAACGATTCATAGTTACACAACTAATGATGAGCCCCGCAAAACACATACAATTCTCCACTGAGGATGGTTAGCATTGTATATTGGGATACAGCTGGTGAGATCTTTCCATCTCCTTTTGATCTTCCTCTACTATTGTCCCAACACCCCACCACAATGCAAGCAGCCCATCACCCTCACCGGTTCTTGCTCGTCAGATTGCTGTTGTCTTTGAAGAACCACTCCAGCACAGGAGGCGGCACTGCGGTGAATTTACAGTGGAAAATGGCATCTTCATTCTTATTGACAATCTGATCCTCGGGGGTGATCTCAGGCTGAGGAGAACTTTCATCTGAAAAAAGAAAAAAAAAAAATGTAAGCGTACGAAACACTGACACAGCCTCTATCTTACATCAGATACTGCAATAAAACAACGATTTATCTGACTGATTGAGATCTACACTCATCATGTCCATCAAAGTCTCCGACTCCTTACCCACCGGCCATTTAATAAAATTTGCGATCTATCCCCCACATATACACTCAGCAGCCACTTTATTATTACACCAGGAAACACAGACTGCTAATCAGCCAATCACATGACAGCAACTCAACACATTTAGGCATCTAGACATGGTGAAGACAACTTTCTGAAGTTCATACCGAGCATCCTAATGGGGAAGAAAGGGGATTTAAGCGACCTTGAACGTGGCATGGTTGTTGGTTCCAGATGGGCTGATCTGAGTATTCTAAAAACTGCTGATCTACTGGGATTTTCACCCACAACCATCTCTCAGATTTACAGAGAATGGTCCAAAAAAGAAAATATCCAGTGAGCGGCAGTTGTGTGGAGGAAAATGCCTTGTTGAGGTCAGAGGAGAATGGGCAGATGGTTTCAGATGATAGAAAGGCAACAGTAACTCAAATAACCACTTGTTACATCCAAGGTATGCAGAATACCATCTCTGAATGCACAACACATTGAGCTTTGAAGCAGATGCGCTACAGCAGCAGAAGACCACACCTGTCAGCTAAGAACTGGAAACTGAGGTTACAATTGGCACAGGATCACCAAAATTGGACAATAGAAGATTGGAAAACCATTGCCTGGTCTGAGGAGTCCAGGTTTCAGCTGCAACATTCAGACAGTAGGGTCAGAATTTGGCGTAAACAAAATGAAAGCATGGATCCATCCTGCCTTGTATCACCGGTTCAGGCTGGTGGTGGAGTAATGGTGTGGGGGGGGGGGGATATTTTCTCTGCACACTTTGGGCCCCTTAGTACCAACTGAGCATCATTTAACCTCCCTGGCGGTACGATTATTTCGGATTTTAGGTGCTAAAAGCGGTACAATTATTTTGCATGAAAATTTGGCGTTTTATATTGTAGTCCTGCAATTCTTAGGAATAACTCTCTTAAATCTGTCCAAACCAGAGTCTAGCAGACATCCCGGGTATGATAAAGTTTGAAAAATTAAATCATAAATTATAATATAATAAATAATTATAAATAATTGTACCAAATAATAATATAACAATAATAAAAATTATTCAATAATGTAATCAAATCAAAAACACTGAAATTTGCTCAGTTGCAGAATTGTCACTGTCATTACTTTTCAGTATTTGATGACGGATCTCCCCACAAATCGCTATCGCTCAATTCTGCGAGTGATTCTAATTTATTATCGCTGTTTTCTAGCTGGTCTAAAATCATTTTTGATGTACAGTGACAGTTTTGGTTGCTATGGGCAATCTCCAGTTTCCAGGCATAAAGAACAGTTTTTATTATATAAAACTGCATGCAGGACACTGGGCAGACCACTAGGGACAACGGGGATGTGAAATATTTACATACAGCAATGTAATCTGTCAGATTACATTATACTGTATGTTTACTGTTTGTTTCACTTTTTGAATTTGGCGCCGATCTCCGTGCCCGTGCGTCGCAACGCTCGCAGGGCACGGAGATCGGCGATGTAATGCATCGAGCGAGACACGGCTCGCTCGTACAGCGGGGAGACAACGCTGGATCCGAGGGAGAAGGCAAGTAAACCTCCTCCTGGATCCAGCGATGCAGTCCCGAGTTTGGCTCGGGGATACCGCTTTTGGTATGAAAAATCCACCCCGAGTCAGACTCGGGAATACCGTCAGGGGGGTTAAACCCCACGGTATACCCGAGTATTGTTGCTGACCATGTCCATCCCTTTATGACTACAATGGACCCATCTTCTGATGGCTCCTTCCAGCAGGATAATGCACCGTGTCACAAAGCTCCAATCATCTCACCACTGGACAATGAGGTCCCTGTCCTCTAGAGCTGCCACGACGAGTCGACGTAATCGATTACGTCGACTACAAAAATGCGTTGACGTGCATGCAGGGCGTTGATGCGTCACAGTGCTCCGTATCTTCCGCTCTCCTCCGTGCTGCCGCCCCCCTCTTCTTCCCCTCTGTGCTGCCGTCCCCCTCTCTCTTCTGTCTCCCCCTCCATGTTGCCGCCCCCCCTCTATCTTTTGCCCCTCCGTGATGCCGTCCCTTTTCTCTTTCGCCCCTCCGTGATGCCGCCCCCCTCGGTATCTCAGGATGGAGAGCGGAGGTAGGAGCCGGTAAGTTTTCTGAATGGACAGAGTCGGTGACCACTGACTGTCCATTCACATAACTGAAACATTGTAACCTCCTGTGATTACGATGTCTCAGTTAATGAATGGAGAGAAGCCGCTGTCTTCTCTCCATTTATTATCAGTGCAGCAGAGGCTGCAGAGAAAGGGACTGGGGAATCTCTGTCCCTATTCCCTTTCTCTGTCTCAAATGGGAGATGTCAGAGGTCTGTTAAGACCCCTGATATCTCACCATAGCCCCCCCAACAGGGCTGATAAAAAAAAAAAACAAAAAAAAAAAAAAAAAACACAGACACTGTCCCCACACACCCTCCCCCTTAAAAAAAAAAAAAAAAGAAAACATTGTAAAAAATAAATTATAAACATTCATGAACATCTGAACAGAAAATATAAAAGAATAAATATATATATATATATACTTTTATTGTAACTTTACAAAAAATAAGTACATAAAAAAAAGGCAAGAATATAAATACACACACACACACACACACACACACACACACACACACACACACACACACACACGTTATATTCTTTTATCTTACTTTTTTTTTTATGTACTTATTTTTTGTAAGGTTATCCAAAGGATAACACTAGATTAAAAAAAAAAAATAATCGTGTAGTCGATGACTAATCGAAAAAAGAATCTATAGATTAGTCATCAGACAAACTAATCGTTAGTTGCAGCTCTACTGTCCTCCAATGGTCTCCACACTCACCACATCTCATCCAATAGAGCACTGAGAAGCTGGACAACAAAGCTCAGCGCCTTGATGCGATTCAGTTCGCTTTGAGCGCTATACAAATTATTCATCCAATAGATCACCTTTGTGATGAGGTGAAAGGATAGATTGGCATCATGGATGTGCAGCCGACAAATCTGCAGCAACTGCGTGATGTTATGTCACTATGGAGCAAAATCTCTGAGGATTGTTTCCAACACCTTGTAGAATCTCTGCCACAAAGACTTAAGCTGCACGCAGTTCTGAAGGAAAAAGGGGGTCCAACCCGGTGCTAGCAAGGTGTACCTCATAAAGTGGCCGGTGAGCATACACAATAAAGCATAGCAATGCTTACTGACTGGTGACCCCCCCCCCCCACCATATACCTTCCTATTACCAATGCCACCACATCACCCCCCTCTGCCAGATCCCTTCACCCTGTACCATCCATATCTACCCAATAATCCTATCCAACCTCCAACCCCCCCCCCCCCCCCTCCGATCCCAGAAATGTTAATTTGTAACATATTATCCCCAGCAAAGTGAAGACTTCTATCAAGTCAGTGATCACTTGGGAACCTGAAGGGTGGGATTGGAGGAATGAAGCCGTCAAGTCTAAATAGCTTATTTTAAAATGAGATTAGAATATTTTCTAACCCTGGTGGTGCCACCAACTGGGCCTCATCTTGTAAACTTTCACCCAATTGGTTGTTATGGGCACAAATATACACTATATACCCATCAGGGGAGTATAACACTACTGTGTTACCTTTGGGAGGAGAATGGGGTACATATATTTCAGTCCTGGGGGGGGATATAGCACATAAATGACAAGGTCTCACCAATGATATTCAATGTGAAGTTACGGTTGCTGCAGACGGCTCCGGCCGCATTGTTCGCACAGCAGTAATACTCTCCGCTGTCATCGGGCCCCGCGCTGTGTATGGTCAGAGTGCGCTCTTTGTTATTAATGGAATAGGACTGCCCATTGTCTGTCAGTGACGTTGTGTCTCGGTACCACTGACACAGCGGACTGTGAAGAAAACACATTATCAGACAAAGTAGAAAGTCAGGCTGGTTCCAATCTCATTCAGCTAGAAGCAATCAATGGCCAGGGACCATTTAATCCACTGAGGGCCAGCCTCACCCAGATAGAACCAATGCCCAGACTAATTTCCTGCACTAAGGGCCACCCTCACCCTGCAAGAACAAATGCCCAGATCCATTTCCTTCAATGAGGGCCCCCTCACACAGCTAGAACCAATGCCCAGATCCATTCCCTCCACTAAGGGCCAACCACACCAAGCTAGAACCAATGCCCAGGCCCATTTCCTGCACTAAGGGCCACCCTCACCCAGCTAGAACCAATGCCCAGACCCATTCCCTCCACTGAGGGCCACCCTCAACCAGCTAGAACCAATGCCCAGACCCATTCCCTCCACTGAAGGCTACCCTCACCCAGCTAGAACCAATGGCTAGATTAATTTAGTGCACTGAGGGCCAACCTCACACAGCTAGAACCAATGCCCGGATCCATTCCCTCCACTGAGGGCCAACCACACCCAGCTAGAACCAACGCCCCGATTCATTCCCCCCCACACAGGGCCAACCGCGCCCAGATAGAACCAATGCCCAGATCCATTCCCTCCCTTGAGGGTCAACCCCACCCAACAAAAACCAGTGCCACATCTAGCGATTATTAAAGCGGAACTAAAAGGCAAAAATACTTTCCTATGCTCCAACAGTCTGGCGCTTGCAAGGTCTCTTGCCAACATCTTCTCCCTGGCTTCTTCCGTGTGCTGGTCGTCAGCAGAGTTTATTGACCGAGGCAGTATGACCTCACTCCCATGCAAACGCAGGAGTCTTTCATCCCAGCACACTGGAACTGTGCTGGAAACTTAAATAGAGCTGGGCATGTGCAGCTCCATGTACATTCTGAAGAAGATTGCAAACATGCAGGTAAGTTTACTTTATTGCAGAAGAGACAATGCATATCATTTCTGCAATAAAGATTCTGCCGGGTTGCAATTTTTTATTTTTTTTGCCTTTAGTTCCACTTTAACTGGGCATATCTGTGGTTGTAAAACGAGGAGATGGGAGTCATTCAGGACCAAAGTATTAGCAATGGGGGAGCCACATTCACACAACTCAATCCCAAGAAGCGCCTTTCTTACCGTGGGTGCCCATCAATGTGACAGCGCAGGGTGACCGGTGACAGGTTCTGGATTTCAGCAATGCTGCTTGGGTTCTGTAAGGACACAGCTCCGCTATCAATCCCTACAAAGAAAAATGGTATTTATGGATGCTTAGTCCACCTTCCCCACAGAAAGAGGGTCATTAACACATTCTTGTTACTTGTGACAACACTAAGGAGCTGTCCAGGGCACCCCAAAGGTCAGCCATCGCTGTGGTACTCACATTTAATATTGAAAGAAGCATTGATGCTGTGCGCTTCCTCTCCTGTACTCGGATTTCTGGCGACACATTGGAAGCTCCCGCCATCCAGCTTCCTGTCCACTGCTGTGATTGTCAGACTGCCCCCCTCGTGGTATCGCCGATCTGTGTCTATTAAGGGGGCGCCGTTGTGTAACCATTCAAACTGTACCCCCGAAGGGTCCTCCACCTCGCAGCGCAGGAAGGCGCTCCTGCCGTGTAAAGCATCCTGAGACGATGGCTGCTTGCTGAATATTATTGCGGCTCTTGCACTGATGGCTGCAGAGGGAAACCAAATAAAGTCATTAGTCACAGCAACATATGGGTCCATCACACAACTTATATGTCCCAACAAATCCAAGACAACACTGACCTGATGGTCTCTGACAAAGTCCCCCCACCAATAGAACATATATACTTCAAGCTATGCCTCAATGTCAGGCAAGTGGCAAAAAAGCGGAGACAGACCCCATGCAGGCCTAAAGGGGGCACAAAGGAGAGACGACAGGCAAGCAGAAGGGAGGCAGGCATAGGAGAGAAAGGACAAGATCCCAGGCAGGCAGAGCAGAGACACTGAACAGGCAAGAGGGGTGCAAAGCAGAGAGAGCATGCAGGTAGGTGGGTGCAGAGGAAAATACGCCAGGCAAGCAGGAGTGGGGTGGAGAAGAGACCCCAGACAGAAAAAAAGATGCTAGGCAAGCAAAAGGGGGCAGAAGAGAGATGCCAGAGAGGCTGGGAGGGGAGGGGGCAGAGGAGAGACACAAGGCGGAGGGGAGGGGGCAGAGGAGAGACACAAGAGATGCAGGAGGGGGGGGCAGAGGAGAGACACCAGAGATGCAGGGGGGGGGGGGGGGGAGGGCAGAGGAGAGACACCAGAGATGCAGGAGGGGGGGGGGGGGGGGGAGGGCAGAGGAGAGACACCAGAGATGCAGGAGGGGGGGGGGGGGAGGGCAGAGGAGAGACACCAGAGATGCAGGAGGGGGGGGGGGGGGAGGGCAGAGGAGAGACACCAGAGATGCAGGAGGGGGGGGGGAGGGCAGAGGACCGACACCAGAGATGCAGGAGGGCAGAGGAGAGACACCAGAGATGCAGGGGGGGGGGGGGGGAGGGCAGAGGAGAGACACCAGAGATGCAGGAGGGGGGGGGGGGAGGGCAGAGGAGAGACACCAGAGATGCAGGAGGGGGGGGGGGGGAGGGCAGAGGAGAGACACCAGAGATGCAGGAGGGGGGGGGGGAGGGCAGAGGAGAGACACCAGAGATGCAGGAGGGGGGGGGGAGGGCAGAGGAGAGACACCAGAGATGCAGGAGGGGGGGGGGAGGGCAGAGGAGAGACACCAGAGATGCAGGAGGGGTGGGGAGGGCAGAGGAGAGACACCAGAGATGCAAGAGGGGTGGGGGGAGGGCAGAGGAGAGACACCAGAGATGCAGGAGGGGTGGGGGGAGGGCAGAGGAGAGACACCAGAGATGCAGGAGGGGTGGGGGGAGGGCAGAGGAGAGACACCAGAGATGCAGGAGGGGTGGGGGGAGGGCAGAGGAGAGACACCAGAGATGCAGGAGGGGTGGGGGGAGGGCAGAGGAGAGACACCAGAGATGCAGGAGGGGGGGGGGCAGAGGAGAGACACCAGAGATGCAGGAGGGGGGGGGGGGCAGAGGAGAGACACCAGAGATGCAGGAGGGGGGGAGGGCAGAGGAGAGACACCAGAGATGCAGGAGGGGGGGGGGAGGGCAGAGGAGAGACACCAGAGATGCAGGAGGGGGGGGGGGAGGGCAGAGGAGAGACACCAGAGATGCAGGAGGGGGGGGGGCAGAGGAGAGACACCAGAGATGCAGGAGGGGGGGGGGGGAGGGCAGAGGAGAGGCACCAGAGATGCAGGAGGGGGGGGAGGGCAGAGGAGAGACACCAGAGATGCAGGAGGGGGGGGAGGGCAGAGGAGAGACACCAGAGATGCAGGAGGGGGGGGGAGGGCAGAGGAGAGACACCAGAGATGCAGGAGGGGGGGAGGGCAGAGGAGAGACACCAGAGATGCAGGAGGGGGGGAGGGCAGAGGAGAGACACCAGAGATGCAGGAGGGGGGAGGGCAGAGGAGAGACACCAGAGATGCAGGAGGGGGGAGGGCAGAGGAGAGACACCAGAGATGCAGGAGGGGGGGGGCGCAGAGGAGAGACACCAGAGATGCAGGAGGGGGGGGGCGCAGAGGAGAGACACCAGAGATGCAGGAGGGGGGGGCGCAGAGGAGAGACACCAGAGATGCAGGAGGGGGGGGCGCAGAGGAGAGACACCAGAGATGCAGGAGGGGGGGGCAGAGGAGAGACACCAGAGATGCAGGAGGGGGGGGGCAGAGGAGAGACACCAGAGATGCAGGAGGGGGGGGGGCAGAGGAGAGACACCAGAGATGCAGGAGGGGGGGGGGGGGCAGAGGAGAGACACCAGAGATGCAGGAGGGGGGGGCAGAGGAGAGACACCAGAGATGCAGGAGGGGGGGGCAGAGGAGAGACACCAGAGATGCAGGAGGGGGGGAGGCAGAGGAGAGACACCAGAGATGCAGGAGGGGGGGGGCAGAGGAGAGACACCAGAGATGCAGGAGGGGGGGGGCAGAGGAGAGACACCAGAGATGCAGGAGGGGGGGGGGGGCAGAGGAGAGACACCAGAGATGCAGGGGGGGGGGGGCAGAGGAGAGACACAAGAGATGCAGGAGGGGGGGGACAGAGGAGAGACACCAGAGATGCAGGAGGGGGGGCAGATGAGAGACACCAGAGATGCAGGAGGGGGGGAGAGGAGAGACACCAGACATGCAGGAGGGGGGGCAGAGGAGAGACACCAAAGACAGATGCCATGCAAATGGGGGGGGGGGTGCAAAAGAGGTACTCGGGTAGAAAGATGCAGGTGTGTGGGTGGTAAAGGACAGGTGCCAAGCAAATAGGACTGGGGCAAAAGAAGAACCCTGGGCAGGCAAGAGGTGGGCAGAGCAGAGACACTTGGTAGGCAAGAGTGGGGCGGAGACTGAGCAGGCAGGGTGGGTGCAGAGGAGAAATGCCAAGTGGGAAGGGCGTAGAGGAGAGAGCCGGGGTAGGTTGCAGAAGAAAGATGCTGGGCAGGCGAGATATAGGTTAGGCAGTTGGGAAGGCAAAGAAAAGAGAACAGACATGTTGGGCTGGTGAAAGGGAAGCAGAGACCCCCCAGGGCAGGCAGGCAAGAGAAGAGCATAGTAGGGACAACAGGCATAGGTTTTTTTTATATTACCTTAAAATCAGTCTGCTGCTAAATACGACATAAAGGCTACTTTCACACTGCAGCGCCCAGCCATTAACGGTGCAAGCTGCGCTTTTTAACCCCAAACAAGGGGTTAAAAGCGCCTGTGTTTTGCAGCACTTTCCAAACCATTTGGAAGGGGTGTTTTGGGAGCGTTGTGTACGGGGGCGCTCCCAAACCGCCCCAAAGATGCTGCTTGCAGGACTTTTCCTAACGCCCCGTCCGGGTGTGAAAGAAAAATCACACTGAAATGTATAGGAGGCGGTTTTCAGGGGTTATTTAGAGGCTATTTCTATCGCTAGAACGCCCGAAAACCACCTCAGGTGTGAAAGGGGTCAAACAGTATTGACTTCTATATCAAAATTATTTCCCTTGATAGTCACCTTCGATTGTATTGCCCACTATATATATATATATAATGCACAGCAATACTGAGATAGAATGGGTGGGAGGGGGAAGATTAGGACACTTGGGAAAGCTCCCATGAAGAAAAGGTATAAATGGAGAGGGGGGGGGGGGGGTTACAGACAGGTTCTCGGAGCCCAGGAATGTGACAGGAGGGGGGAGGGAGGGAAGAACTACACAGGAGACACCTCTCCCCACCTAGGACACAACGTTTTCTGCGGGTCTGGTATGCGACAGTTGTCACCGGTCCCTGTAATTACCCCCCCTTTATCCTGCCGACAGGAAGAAGCCTCCGACTATCATCACACCGCTGGAGTCTGATCTTCTCTTTATAAACAATGACTGACACATGAACCCGCAGAGCTGACACTCTACCCTTGAAAGAAAAAAAAAAAAAAAAAAAACTCCCTGGCTGCAATGTACATAAATCCTTTGTTCTCGGAACTGCCAGTCAGCGTCTTCCATGCCACACACAGGAGATCAGAGAAGGGTGGAATGTGTGCGGAATGCTTGTGGTTTCCTCTCAGGTCGGCGTTCTGAAATTTTACCCAAATAGGAAAGAGACTCCCTTCTCCACCTGAGGCGTTCTACCAGGCCCGGAACCCACAAACAACGCCAGTCTGTGTAAGAATACACCAGGACTGTGTGGCACTTTACCCTTCCACAACTTGCCATATGCCAGGATTGTACAGCTAGGCACCCCTCCAGAAACCTCCATTAACCCAAACAGTACAGCTAGTTACCCCTCCACAAGTCACCATGCACCAGGTTGGTTACTAGTTACTCCTTCACCATATGGCCACCAAGTCACCATACGCACCAGTATGGTACAGCCTGTTGGGCCTCCAGCAGAGGTCTCCAGATACCAGGACGGTACAGCTAGTTATCCCTCCACAAGTAACCACACACTAGGTTGGTTACTAGCGACTCCTTCGCCATATGTCCACCAAGTCACCATACACCAGGTTGGTTATTATTTACTCCTTCACCGTATACTACAGCCCGTTAGGCCTCCAGCAGAGGTTTCCATAAACCAGGACGGTCCAGCTAGTTATCTCTCCACAAGTAACCATACACTAGGTTGGTTGTTACTAGTTACTCTTTTACAGGTCACCATACACGAGAACAGTACAGATAGTTACACCTCCAGAAGTCTCCATTTACAACGCAACAGCAGAAGTCACCATAAACCAAGATCATACAGCTAGTTACCCTTCCCCCATTCACCATATGATGATGGTACAGCTCGTTACCCTTCGACAAGTCACCATACAACAGCCAGTTACACTTACATAGGTCTCCATAAACCAGGATGTATAGCTAGTTATCCCGGCAGATGTCGCCATACACCAGAACAATACATCCAGTTATCCTTCCACAAGTCACCATAGGAGGACGGTACAGCAAGTTATCCTTCCACAGGTCACCATAGGAGGCTGGTACAGCAAGTTATCCTTCCACAGCTCACCATGAGGATGGTACAGCTAGTTATCCTTCCACAGGTCACCATATGGAGGACGGTAGGCTAGTTATCCTTCCAAAAGTCACCATGAGGCCAGTATGGCTAGTTACCCTTCCTCAGGTTACCATATGAGGCCGGTACAGCTAGTTACCCTTCCATAAGTCACCATAGGAGATGAGGACAGTAATGCTAGTTATCCTTCCGCAGGTCACCATACAAGGACGGTACTGCTAGTTATCCTTCCACAGGTCACCATATGAGACAGTACAGCTAGCTATCCTTCCACAGGTCACCATACGAGGCCGGTACAGCTAGTTATCCTTCCACAGGTCACCATGAGACAGTACAGCTAGCTATCCTTCCACAGGTCACCATACGAGGCCGGTACAGCTAGTTATCCTTCCACAGGTCACCATACAAGGCCGGTACAGCTAGTTATCCTTCCACAGGTCACCATACGAGGCCGGTACAGCTAGTTATCCTTCCACAGGTCACCATATGAGACAGTACAGCTAGTTATCCTTCCACCGGGCACCATACGAGGACGGTACGGCTAGTTATCCTTCCACAGGTCACCATATGAGGACGGTACGGCTAGTTATCCTTCCACAGGTCACCATATGAGGACAGTACGGATAGTTATCCTTCCACAGGTCACCATATGAGGCCCGGTACAGCGAGAAGTAACCATACAACAGCCATTTACACTTCCATAGGTCTCCATAAACCAGGGCATACAGCTAATTACCCCTCCACAAGTCACTATACACCAGAACAATGAAGTCAGTTACCCCTTCACAAGTCACCATACAGCAACATGGTACAGCCAAGTTTCCCCACAAATGTGTCCATAAACCAGGACAGTACAGCTAGTTACTAGAGCTGCAACTAACGATTAGTTTGTCTGTCGACTAATCTATTGATTATTTTTTCGGTCAGTCATCGACTATACGATTTTTTTTATTAATCTGTTTTTTTTTTGATTAGCTAATTAATCCTTTGGATAACCTTACAAAAAATGAGAAGTACATAAAAAAAAAAAAAAAGATAAAAATATAACTAGTACATACATATATATTTGTACTTAAAAAAGTAAGATAAAAGAATATAAGTACAAATATATAATATATGTATGTACTAGTTATATTTTTATCTTACTTTTTTATGTACTTATTTTTATATATATTTTTTTCCTTTTATCTTAGCTTTTAATTTTCTGTTCAGAAGTTCATGAATGTTTATAATTCATTTTTTACAATTTACAATTCTTTTTTTAAGGGGGAGGGTGTGTGGGGACAGTGTCAGTTTTTATTTTTATTTTTTTTATTTATTGCAATTTTTTTTTTTATCAGCCCTGTTGGGGGGGGGGGGGGGGCTATGGTGAGATATCAGGGGTCTTAACAGACCTCTGACATCTCCCATTTGAGACAGGGAAAGGGACTGGGGACAGAGATTCCCCAGTCCCTTTCTCTGCAGCCTCTGCTGCACTGATAATAAATGGAGAGAAGACAGCGGCTTCTCTCCATTCATTAACTGAGACATCGTAATCACAGGAGGTTACAATGTTTCAGTTATGTGAATGGACAGTCAGTGGTCACTGACTCTGTCCATTCTGAAAATGAAGCAGCCGGGTTTACTGGCTTCTACCTCCGCTCTCCATCCTGAGATGCCGAGGGGGGACGGCAGCACGGAGGGGGAGAAGAGAGAGGGGGATGGCAGCACGGAGGGGGAGAAGAGAGAGGGGGACGGCAGCACGGAGGGGGAAGAAGAGAGAGGGGGGGAGGGCAGCACGGAGGGGGAAGAAGAGAGACAAGGAGCATCGATGCCCTGCACGCACGTCGACGTAATCGATTACGTCGACTCGTCGGGGCTGCTCTACTAGTTACCTCTCCAGAAATCACCATACACAAGGCTAATACACCTTCCCCTCCAGAACGGTATGGTCAGTTACCCCTCCACTGTTTCTATGCATATATAGTTCAACCGTGTATTCAGTTGCTCAACTGAAATTTCACTTTAAAACAGAGCAAAGGTGTAGCCTGGTTAACAAGAGCCCCGGCATGTGCCAACAGCTACTACACCGAAATATCAACACAACGATACAGCCGCCATACACAAATCTTTACCAGCAGCCCCAAGAAATGTTTACCAGGCAGCATGCTGCAATGACAGGACCAGTCCGGAGCGCGATCAGTCCTTATACAGCGCCTTGAAAAAGTATTCATACCCCTTGAACTTTTCCACATGTTGTCATGTTACAACCAAAAAAGGTAAATGTATTTTATTGGGATTTTATGTGATAGACCAACACAAAGCGACACATAATTGTGAAGTGGAAGGAAAATGATAAATTGTTTTCAATTTTTTTTTACAAATAAATGTGAAAAGTGTGGGGGGGCATTTGTATAGGGCCCCCCGGAGTCAATACTTTGTAGAACCTCCTTACACTGCAATTACAGCTGCAAGTCTTTTTGGGGATGTCTCTACCAGCTTTGCACATCTAGAGAGGGACATTTCTTCCCATTCTTCTTCGTAAAATATCTCAAGCTCTGTCAGATTGGATGGAGAGCGTCTGTGATCAGCAATTTTCAAGTCTTGCCACAGATTCTCACTTGGATTTAGGTCTGGACTGTGACTGGGCCATTCTAACACATGAATATGCTTTGAGCTAAACCATTCCATTGTAGCTCTGGCTGGATGTTTAGGGTCGTCCTGCTGGAAGGTGAACCTCCACCCCGGTCTCAAGCCTTTTGCAGACTCCAACAGGTTTTCTTCTAAGATTGTCCTGTATTTGGCTCTATCCATCTTCCCCTCACCTCTGACCAGCTTCCCTGTCCCTGCTGAAGAAAAGCATCCCCACAACATGCTGCTACCACCACCATGTTTCACAGTGGGGATGGTGTGTTCAGGGTGATGTGCAGTGTTAGTTTCCCGCCACACATAGCGTTTTGCTTTTAGGCCAAAAAGTTCACTTTTGGTCTCATCTGACCAGAGCACCTTCTTCCACATGTTTGCTGTGTCCCCCACATGGCTTCTCACAAACTGCAAACAGGACTGCTTATGACTTTCTCTTTCTCCAATGTCTTTCTTCTTGTCACTCTTCCATAAAGGGCAGATTTGTGGAGAGACGACTAATAGTTGTCCTGTGGACAGATTCTCCCCCCTGAGCTGTGGATCTCTGCAGCTCCTCCAGAGTTATCATGGACCTCTTGGCTCTTCTCTGATGAATGCTCTCCTTGCCCGGCCGGTCAGTTTAGGTGGACGGCCATGTCTTGGTAGGTTTTCAGTTGTGCCATACTCTTTCCATTTTTCCGATGATGGATTGAACAGAGCTCCGTGAGATGTTCAAAGCTTGGGATATTATTTTATAACCCAACCCTGCTTTATACTTCTCCACAACTTTATCCCTGACCTGTCCGGTGTGTTAATTGGCCTTCATGATGCTGTTTGTTCACTAAGGTTCTCAGTGACAAACCTCAGAGGGCTTCACAGAACAGCTGTATTTATACTGAGATTAAATTACACATTAGGTGACGTCTGAAGGCAATTGGTACCACTAGATTTTAGTTAGGGGTATCAGAGTAAAGGGGGCTGAAGACAAATGCCCCACCCCCCCCCCCCCCACACACACACACACACACACTTTTCACATATTCGTAAAAAAAAATAATAATTTTTAACACATTTATCATTTTCCTTCCACTTCACAATTACATGAAACTTTGTGTTGGTCTATCACAGTGATGGAGAACCTTGGCACCCCAGATGTTTTGAAACTACATTTCCCATGATGCTCCACTACACTGCAGAGTGCCTGAGCATCATGGGAAATGTAGTTCCAAAACATCTGGAGTGCCAAGGTACGCCATCACTGGTCTATAACATAAAATCCCAATAAAATACATTTACGTGTTTAGTTGCAACATGACAGAATGTGGAAAACTGCAATGGGTGTGAATAGTTTTTCAAGGCACTGTATACGAATACATATCACAGGTCCAGTGGTGAATGTGATTAATCCTTACACATTTATACATATCACAGGCCCAGTCCAGACGATGATTGGTCATTATACATATCACAGGACCAGATGAAAATGTGATTAGTCCTTATACACGTAACCATATCAAAGAACCAGTAGCAGAGGAAAAGTGGTCACTATACATATCACAGGACCAGTCTGAAGGGTGCTCGGCCCTTGTGCATATCACAGGACCAGTCTGAAGGGTGCTTGGCCCTTGTGCATATCACAGGACCAGTCTGAAGGGTGCTTGGCCCTTGTGCATATCACAGGACCAGTCTGAAGGGTGCTTGGCCCTTGTGCATATCACAGGACCAGTCTGAAGGGTGCTTGGCCCTTGTGCATATCACAGGACCAGTCTGAAGGGTGCTTGGCCCTTGTGCATATCACAGGACCAGTCTGAAGGGTGCTTGGCCCTTGTGCATATCACAGGACCAGTCTGAAGGGTGCTTGGCCCTTGTGCATATCACAGGACCAGTCTGAAGGGTGCTTGGCCCTTGTGCATATCACAGGACCAGTCTGAAGGGTGCTTGGCCCTTGTGCATATCACAGGACCAGTCTGAAGGGTGCTCGGCCCTTGTGCATATCACAGGACTGGTCTAGATGACGACCCATCCTTACACACATATCACAGGACCAGTCCGGGGTGTGATCAGTCCTTATATATGAATACATATCACAGGACCAGCCAGGAGAGGGATCCATCTTTATACATATTACAAGACCAGAGGACACTCATACATGTGCTACACGTGTACACACAAAATTACACTGTCTACTATATGTAAACAAACAATCATCCCTTCTACTATATGTATACACATACATAAACAGTATAGAGGACTGGTGTATACAGTACAGAGGAGGAGCCGTATACCGTGTACGTGGTTGGTGAATGCAGTACATAGTGGGCCATATACCAATATGGAGGGAGGGCCTGTATACAGTGTAGAGGACTAGTATATAGCAGTACTGAGGAAGGGTCATATACAGTAAGAGGGGGCAATGTACATTATAGAAGAGGGGGCTGTATAACGTATATAGGGGACTGATGTATACATTACAGAGGAGGGGGCTGTATAATATTATATATGTAGGGGACTGGTGTATACAGTAGCGGGGGGGTCCAACCACAGTACCGGGGGGGGGGGGTCCATCTACAGTACCGGGGGGGGGTCCATCTACAGTACCGGGGGGGGTCCATCTACAGTACCGGGGGGGGTCCATCTACAGTACCGGGGGGGGGTCCATCTACAGTACCGGGGGGGGGTCCATCTACAGTACCGGGGGGGGGTCCATTGACAGTACCGGGGGGGGGGTCCATCTACAGTACCGGGGGGGGGGTCCATCTACAGTACCGGGGGGGGGGTCCATCTACAGTACCGGGGGGGGTCTATCTACAGTACCGGGGGGGGGTCTATCTACAGTACCGGGGGGGGGGGGGGGTCCATCTACAGTACCGGGGGGGGGGGTCCATCTACAGTACCGGGGGGGGGGGTCCATCTACAGTACCGGGGGGGGGGTCCATCTACAGTACCGGGGGGGGGGTCCAACTACAGTAAAGGGGGGGGTCCAACTACAGTACCGGGGGGGGTCCAACTACAGTACCGGGGGGGGGTCCATCTACAGTACCGGGGGGGTCCATCTACAGTACCGGGGGGGTCCAACTACAGTACCGGGGGGGGTCCAACTACAGTACCGGGGGGGGGGTCCATCTACAGTACCGGGGGGGTCCATCTACAGTACCGGGGGGGTCCATCTACAGTACCGGGGGGGGGGGGGTCCATCTACAGTACCGGGGGGGTCCATCTACAGTACCGGGGGGGGGGGGGGTCCATCTACAGTACCGGGGGGGGGGGGTCCATCTACAGTACCGGGGGGGGGGTCCATCTACAGTACCGGGGGGGGGGGTCCATCTACAGTACCGGGGGGGGGGGTCCATCTACAGTACCGGGAGGCCACATATTGTCTGTAGAGTTTGCAATGGTCGATGATAGAGGAGATTTGGCGGGGGGAGGGGCACATTATATTGCACACAATCTCCCCCCCATAACACTGCACATTATATACATCCCATAGCAGGCTTTCCCCTCCCCCCATACATCCTATAGAACACTCCCCGGACTGACCGGCGCTCAGGCACACGATGGCGGACAGTAGAGCTGCGGCCGGTCCTCCTCGGTGGTTCCGCTCCGTCCGCCTCATCTTCTCTCATCGACCCCCACCGACCCGCTCTCCCCTCCCCCTCTTCCCGGCCTGCACAGCGACCTCCGCCGTGCGCCGCCTACTCCCAGCCTGCACCGCGACCTCCGTCATAACGTCACGTCCTCCTCCGCCATGCTGGTTGAGGGCGGTCTCGCCTATCCTGCCCACTTCTGGTGTGAAGACCCCGCCCTCCGGTGATGTGTCAGTGGAAGGTCTCCATAGTGATGAGATGTGGCTGATGTTAGCTCCGCCTCTCACATTTCATTCCCAATACAGAGAGGGACTCAGATTCTCCTTATGGGGGAAAATCATCACCGATCCTCCTCTCTAATACCAACCAGCACCTTCTCCATCCTCCACCACACACTCAGCGTAGAACACCCCCTGTGTCCTCCACCACACAACACCCCCTCCGTCCTCCCCAACACCCTCCGTGTACAGCGCCCCCTCGGGTCCACCCCAACACCCTCCGCGTACAGCACCCCCAGAGTACAGCGCCCCCTCCGTCCTCCCCTACACCCCCAGCGTACAGCACCCCCTCCGTCCTCCACTTCACCCTCCGTGTACAGCGCCCCCTCCGTCCTCCCCTACACCCCCAGCGTACAGCGCCCCCTCCGTCCTCCGCTACACCCCCAGCGTACAGCGCCCCCCTCCGTCCTCCGCTACACCCCCAGCGTACAGCGCCCCCTCCGTCCTCCCCTACACCCCCAGAGTACAGCGCCCCCTCCGTCCTCCCCTACACCCCCAGAGTACAGCGCCCCCTCCGTCCTCCCCTACAGCCCCAGCGTACAGCACCCCCTACGTCCTCCACTTCACCCTCCGTGTACAGCGCCCCCTCCGTCCTCCCCTACACCCCCAGCGTACAGCACCCCCTCCGTCCTCCACTTCACCCTCGGTGTACAGTGCCCCCTCTGTCCACCCCTACACCCCCAGAGTACAGCGCCCCCTCCGTCCTCCGCTACACCCCCAGCGTACAGCACCCCCTCCGTCCTCCCCTACACCCCCAGCGTACAGCACCCCCTCCGTCCTCCACTTCACCCTCCGTGTACAGCGCCCCCTCCGTCCTCCCCTACACCCCCAGCGTACAGCACCCCCTCCGTCCTCCACTTCACCCTCCGTGTACAGCGCCCCCTCCGTCCTCCGCTACACCCCCAGCGTACAGCACCCCCTCCGTCCTCCACTTCACCCTCCGTGTACAGCGCCCCCTCCGTCCTCCGCTACACCCCCAGCGTACAGCACCCCCTCCGTCCTCCACTTCACCCTCCGTGTACAGCGCCCCCTCCGTCCTCCCCTTTACCCCCAGCGTACAGCGCCCCCTCCGTCCTCCGCTACACCCCCAGCGTACAGCGCCCCCTCCGTCCTCCCCTACACCCCCAGAGTACAGCGCCCCCTCCGTCCTCCCCTACACCCCCAGAGTACAGCACCCCCTCCGTCCTCCCCTACACCCCCAGCGTACAGCACCCCCTCCGTCCTCCACTTCACCCTCCGTGTACAGCACCCCCTCCGTCCTCCACTTCACCCTCCGTGTACAGCGCCCCCTCCGTCCTCCACTTCACCCTCCGTGTACAGCGCCCCCTCTGTCCACCCCTACACCCCCAGAGTACAGCGCCCCCTCCGTCCTCCGCTACACCCCCAGCGTACAGCGCCCCCTCCGTCCTCCCCTACACCCCCAGCGTACAGCGCCCCCTCCGTCCTCCCCTACACCCCCAGAGTACAGCGCCCCCTCCGTCCTCCCCTACACCCCCAGAGTACAGCGCCCCCTCCGTCCTCCCCTACACCCCCAGAGTACAGCGCCCCCTCCGTCCTCCCCTACACCCCCAGAGTACAGCACCCCCTCCGTCCTCCACTTCACCCTCCGTGTACAGCACCCCCTCCATCCTCCACTTCACCCTCCGTTACACCCCCAGCGCACAGCGCCCCCTCCGTCCTCCACTACACCCCCAGAGTACAGCGCCCCCTCCGTCCTCCGCTACACTCCCAGCGTACAGCACCCCCTGTGTCCTCCACTTCACCCTCCACGTACAGCGCCCCCTCCATCCTCCACTACGCCCCCAGCGTACATCGCCCCCTGTGTCCTCCGCTACACACCACCGTACAGCACCCCATGTGTCCTCCATCCTCCGCTATACCCCCAGCGTACAGCGACCCCTGTGTCCTCCGTGTACTGAGCCTCCTCCGCATACATCGCCCCCTGTGTCCTCCATGTACTGAGCCTCCTCCGTCCCCCGGTGTACATCGCCCCCTGTGTCGTCCATATACTGAGCCTCCTCTATCCTCTGTGTACATCGCCCCCTGTGTCCTCCATGTACTAAGCCTCCTCTATCCTCCGCGTACATCACCCCCTGTGTCCTCCGCGTACTGAGCCTCCTCTGCGTACATCGCCCCGTGTGTCCTCCGTGTACTGAGCCTCCTCTGCGTACATCGCCCCCTGTGGCCTCCATGTACTGAGCCTCCTCCGTGTACATCGCCCCCTGTGTTGTCCGTATACTGAGCCTCCTCTGTCCTCCGTGTACTGAGCCTCCTCTGCGTACATCGCCCCCTGTGTCCTCCTCGTACATCACCCCCTGTGTCTTCTGTGTACATCGCCCCCTGTGTCCTCCATGTACTGAGCCTCCTCTGCGTACATCGCCCCCTTTGTCCTCCATGTACTGAGCCTCCTCCGTCCTCCACGTACATCGGCCCCTGGGTCATCCGTGTACTGAGCCTCCTCCGCCCCGTGTCCTCCGCGTACTGAGCCTCCTCCACCCTCCGCATACATCACTCCTGTGTCCTCCGTGTACTGAGCCTCCTCCGTCCTCTGCATTCTTGTCTGAGGCTAAGCGACTCTCTCCCAGAAGGGTGCGATGGGCTCTTTTCTTGTCAAGTTTCAATTACATTGTCTCATTCTTACCCGGTACTAGGAATGTAAGGGCTGACACTTTGTCACGACAATTTTCCTCCACTTCCAAGTCGGAGTCGTTACCGGTTCCTGTGATTCCTCCTGATCGTATTCTGGCTACGGTTCGCACCAGACTCACTTCTCATTTGGGTGACAAAATTCTTGCTGCTCAGGCCCATGCTCCTCCAGAGAAACCTTGGGACCGCTGCTTTGTCCCAGAGAGTCTCCATACTGCTGTGCTCCAGACTTACCATTCTCCTAAGGCTGCTGGCCACCCTGTGAAGAAATTCTTTTGGGCCATTTCCCAACAATTCTAGTGGCCTAGTCTACTTTCTGATGTAACTGCCTTCGTAGCTGCCTGTCCCGTGTTTGCTCAGAGTAAGACTCCAGGACACCTTCCAGTGGGTCTCCTACAACCCATACCCAATGGAGAGAGGCCCTGGACCCACCAGTCTATAGATTTCATTGTGGAGTTACCCAACCCCCAGGGAAACACAGTTATCCTTATGGTGGCAGACTGGTTCTCGAAAATGTCTCATTGTATTCCACTTAAGAAGTTGCCCATTTCTAAGCAATTGGCTTCAATTTTTGCTCAGGAGATCTTTCGCTTACATGGGCTACCCAAAGTGATTGTCTCGGACAGGGGTAGTCAGTTTGTCTCCCGGTTCTGGTGAGCCTTTTGTGCACAGTTATGAATTCAGCTTGCTTTCTCCTCTGCGTATCACCTGCAGTGTAATGAGGCCGCAGAACGAGCCAATCAGTCCTTGAAGCAATTCCTACGTTGCTATATTTCTGACCATCATAACAACTGGTCAGGCTTCTTACCGTGGGCAGTTTTTGCTCACAATAGTGCCTTGAATTCTGCCTCCCATTTGTCCCCGTTTATGGCGAACTATGGTTTCCAACCTTCCATGTTGCCTGACCTTTGTTCCGCAGAGTATTCCTGCGTTAGAGGAGCATCTCCGTGGTCTTCGTTCCACTTGGGCACAAGTCCAGGAGGCTTTGCGTCATGCTAATGATAGGTACAGACTCCATGCTGACCGCAGATACATGCCTGTGCCTTCCTACCAGATTGGGGACAGGGTCTGGCTGTCACCTCGCAACCTCCGACTTCGTGTTCCCTCTCTGAATTTTGAACCTCGGTTTATTGGGCCTTTCCGTATTCTTCGCAGGATTAACCCAGTGGCTTACGCATTAGACCTTCCTTCTAATATGCGTATCTCAAATGTATTTCATGTCTCCTTATTAAAACCTTTGGTCTGCAACCACTTTACCACCTTGGTGTCCCACGTCCTCACCCTATTTATTTTGAGAACCGTGAGGAGTATGAAGTACAGTCCATTGATGACTCCGTGAGCGTATACAGTACCTGGTGCATTGGAAAGGGTAACGCTCTTGGGTCCCATCCTCTGGCTACAGTAGGTGCTCATGTTGAACACAGATTAGTCCTGTCAATGTAAGAAGGTGTTCCTAACAACAACTCGTTATGCGTATAAAACACCTGTCCCCACCCAGAATCTTTCTTCCAGTCCAACCCACTATCATGGGCAAGACCAAAGAGCTGTTGAAGGACGTCAGGGACAAGATTGTAGACCTTGAGACTTGAATGGGCTACAAGACCATCAGCAAGAAGCTTAGTGCTTAGGAGACAACTGTTGGAGCGATTATTCACAAATGGAAGAAATACAAAATAACCATCAATCCCCCTCGGTCTAGAGCTCCATGCAAGGTTTTGCCTCATGGGGTAAGGATGATCATGAGAAAAGTGAGGGATCAGCCCAGAACTACACAGAAGGAGCTTGTGAATGATCTCAAGGCAGTTGGGAGCACAGTCACCAAACAAACATTGGTAACACAAAATGCCACCATGGAATGAAATGAAAATGGGTCGTGAATGTGACTTCCAGCATGACAATGACCCAAAACATACCACCAAGACAACAAAGGAGTGGCTCAAGAAGAAGCACATTAAGTCATGGAGTGGCTTAACTAGCCCTCCAGACCTTAATCCTAAAAAAAAAAAATGTATGGAGGGAGCTGAAAATTCAAGTTGCCAAGCAACAGCCAAGAAACCTCAAGGATTTACAGATCTGTAAAGAAGAGTGGACTGAAATCCCTCCTGAGATGTGTGAAATCCTGGTAACCACCTGCAAGAAACATCTTACCTCTGTACTTGCCAACAAAGGTTTTCGCCACCAAGTACTAAGTCATGTTTTGCTTGGGGATCAAATAATTATTTTGCTCAATGAACTGCAACACAATTTATAACATTTGTATCGTGTTTTTTTCTGGATTTCTGGTTGATATTCTGTCGCTATCATTTAAAATACACCTATGATAAAAAAAATGATAGACTCTCTGTAAGTGGGCAAACTTACAAAATCTGCAGGGGATCAAATAATTGTTTTCTCCACTGTATCTTTTGCTGTTCATGGAAAAGATCATGCAGAGCTATAACATCCAATCAAAAGATCTGTGTTATAGGCGTGCTAGAGTGTTTTTAATACCCAGCAGACATATCTTTAATGCCAACTATTCTGGCTCTTTATTTCCAGAAAATTAGGCTTCATAATGTGAGAAACAGAATATAATGTATCGGGATAAAATTATGAGTTGATAGAGACCAAACCTGATATAAATCTGATATATTTCTTCTAATCAAGTTCTGAAGTATTTTACTAGCCTACTGGGTCTTCTAATATAGTCATATTTGGTGTCTTACTGAGTTGTATAAATCTTTTACATTATAGCAACCACTTTTTAGGATGGGAACTTCATTACAGTAGAAATTATAGAAAATGTATGAAGTTTTTGACTCTGGGGGGTTCTAGCTATAGGCCGATAACCCAGCCTCACAAATGTGTGTTCACTAAACTGCACACCAGATCATTAAGGGCGTGACCGTTTACAACAGGGAGTCATAAAAAGCCTGACCCTGAACTGATTAGGATTAATGATGCCTGTGTATTCTTTGTTACCTGCTTTTTGTCAAAATTGTTGATTTCTGTGTCTCCACAGACAGGTGATTTTAATCTGATCATTTTGTTACCTACTTTTGGGTAAAATTAGGGTAGCGTCGTCTTTCACACCCACTTCCCTATTCTACCCACACAGTCTGGAGTTCGTCAAACCTCCTTATTTTCACACCAGGAGCTGTACACAGAGGACAGGGGTAAGAGGTCCCAGGATGGGTACACAGATGGAGGAGATGAGAAGTCCCAGAATTTGAACGTGGATGAAGGTGACGTGTGTTATGATGTGATGAGAGGTTCCAGGAGTTCTACACAAGTGAAGTTGGTGAAGAGTCCTGGTAGTTGTGCTCAGATGAGGGGTCCAGGGAACTGTACATAGAGGGGAGGGGTGGAAATTCCCATGCGTTGTACACAGATGAAAGGGGTGAGAAGTTCCAGGTGCTGTACACAGAGGAGAGGGATGAGACATCATGGGAGCTATACCCAGAGAAAGGGTCAGAGGTCCCAAGAACCTTTCAGTTACATTGTACATTCAGTACATTTGTGGCACATTTTTTTTTTGGGGGGGGGGGGGGGTGAGCGGGTACCTGGGTTTGACAGGTACCCCCTCCCACTTCTGGTTGGATTGCCACAGCGGATGCACCATAAGTTCTCGCCCCCTCCCTGCCCGAAACCTTCTGGGACAAAAAGGCTGCAGGGCCATTCACAAGGAGCAGTGCAATGGGAAGCCGGCTGTAAAGCCACATGAAATCACAGCCGACTGCCCACAGTAAACTGCGACGCCGGGGACCCAAAGATCAGAAGAACGGGTTAGGGTGAGGATGGCGCTGAACCACTGGACAAGTGAGAGTCCTTTTTATTAAAAGTCAGCAGGTACACAGTATTTGTAGCTGCTTACATTAATATTTTTTCAAATGAAGAATCTGACTTTTTCCATCGAAAAGTCAGACGAACTTAGATTGAGAACATGTTCGATATTTTTCAGACAGAAAAAATTACTGTCAGAAAAAACGCTCGTCTGTATGCCGTTTGGACGCACCAAAAACGGTGCATGCTCTGAAGCAAGCACGAGATGGAAGCTATTGGCTACTGGCTATTGAACTTCCATTTTCTAGTCCCGTCGTATGTGTTGTATGTCACCGCGTTCTTGACGGTCAGACTTTGGCGTGACCGTGTGCATGCAAGACAGTTTGAGCAGAATTCCATCAGAAAAACCTTCAAAGTTTATTCCAGTGGCAAAACCGGTCATGTGTATGTAGCATTACAATTTAAAAACAATGTCCCAAATGCTACTGTGCCATAGAAAATTTATTTTTACTCAGAATGGTCTAATGGTGTAATTCTAAAGTGTTTGTGCATCCTTACACTGCTGGCCAAGGTGGTGGTGATGACAGATACCATTGTAGAGGCTCTTCAATACCTCATGCCTCTCTCAGCCCATCTATTATTAAACATATTTCCTGCCGCCTCCATTAAGAGGAATTTATAGTGTAGGTCACAGAGGACATTGAACGGTCCATCTACGTCCTTATAAAAGGTTTTCTATTGATTAAGAGGAAGTGCAGACGGCGGCCCAGATTCCTCTAGGAGATCCGTGAGCTTCTCTATTCCAGGAAACACATCGATTGGCGGTGAGGGCCCAACTGCATGTGACGTTTGTTTATTAGTAAGATGGGATTAACCCCCTGTTGGCCAATCTTTTTTTTCCCCCAGCATTTATCAGGCAACACAGGATCCAATCTACTTTACACAGGAATATCTGATGCCTCTAGGATAGGGGTGCCCAACCTTTTGAAGAATGAGGGCCACTTTAGCAACTTAGTAACCAGTCACAGTCCACAATAAATGGAGCGGGCAGATGACAGGTCCGTGCATATGCAGAGCAGCCACAAACACAGCCCACTCTTCTCTATGGGCCCTCCAGTGCTATCCACTCAGACACAGGGGGACGGATCCTCTTTTTTTATGTGGATTGGATTGGAGATAGGCGAGTGTAAATGGACACAAGTCAGTTTACATCTGCCACTCTATAGAGGTGAATGGAGGGTCCGATTGGGTCCACCTGAAAAACGGACATGCGTACCTGATTGGACCGATGTTGTCAAAGGGGCCTAATGCTGCGTACACACGATTGGAAATTTGGCCAGCAAAAGACCGATGAGAGCTTTTGGTCAGAAAATGCGACCATGTGTATGCTCCATTGGACTTTTGCTGGTTGAATTCTAGCCAGCAAAAGATTAAGAGCAGGTTCTCAATTTTTCGGTCGGAAAAAGTTCAGATCGTCTGTAGCAATTCCGACGTGCAAAATTCCTACGCATGCTCGGAAACAATTTGATGCATGTTCAGAAGCATTGAACTTCATTTTCTTGGCTCGTTGTAGTGTTGTACGTCACCGTGGTCTTGATGGTCGAAAGTTCAGCAAACTTTTGTGTGACCGTGTGTATGCAAGCCAAGCTTGTGCGGAATTCCGTCGGAAAAACCATCCAAGATTTTTCCGATGGTGTGTGCACTCGTGTGTATGCGGCATACTGCTGTTTTCACACTGATGCACTGCGGTTTACCTGCACCTCAACTGACCTCAATCTTCACTTCTTCCTCAGAATTCCTGCAGGTGTTGCTGGCTGTCACCCAGGTGGGTATGGCTGGTGGCTGCTCCTGGCTGTCCTCCAGGTCTGGTACTGCTGCTGGTGGGTATTGCTAGCTTGTATTGTTAGTGGGTATTGCTGGCTGGTTCACGACCCACCATCCATGAGCATCAGTCTGACAGGAGCCGGCGCTAGAAGGAACATGCAGCTGTGGTAGACAGCAGAGCCGATGCTTCCTGTATCGCTCCTGTCACAGGCAGAGTACATTTGGTATCACTCCTCCTATGACAGGAGCCGGCGCTATACAGGAAGCATTGGCTCTACTTCCTCAAGTGCCTGCTATATTCTTCACGCTGAGGCTTGGGGATGGTGGGTTGGGAACCCGAAATTTGGGCTTGCCATCTCAGAACAGGAGGGCCAGCGGTTGGGAACCCCTGCTCTAGGAGGTTGTACACCAGGCAAAGCAGTATCTAGTGGCTGTACCCCTGCATGTACTGTACTTCCCTAATCACCCTCAGTTTAATGGTCCACTTGCTACAAATTGGAAGCAGCCTGACTGGACCTTCTCTATACCCAAATGGTTTTCCACCCTCTACCATCACCTGAGTGCTTGGTTAAGTAAAGGTCTACTGAATCGTTGGTGGATCTGCCAGTACATTGACTTATCTCAGCTGCTGGCTCTGTTCTTAGACCATTGTTTTCATTAATGTGCGTTTCCCAGGCAGTTACTTAATGGGATAGAATCCTGTGTTAGGAGCTTGTTTCCTAAGTGTTCCCTGGGCATCTGGTTAATGTAGTGCATAACATAGTTCAGGTGGTTGTGTAACAGCAAAGACTCACTGTAAGCTGGTTGTTTGCTTAGGAAACCCTCTGTGCTATCTGCACATGGAAGAGGGCTTAACCCCCAGTTCCCAACCTGCGACCCTTTGGTATATAATATGCGTCTCTCGTCTGCATTGGGAACATTGATTAGGGTAATAGCATTGATCTCTACTAACCCCATGTAACATGTTTCCAGTTTCGTATTTTCTTCTGCGGCATATCCTCAGCCACAAATAAAGCATGTCCACACTTTGACTGTCATTTCTTCTATTAGGTCTGCAGTTTCTGACAGTCCTCTCAAGTATTACATACTGTAAATGCATCATTAGGTGTGGCCCTTTGCCGGTGTCAGGGACCCCATTTGAGGCCCGCTTTAGCTCACAAGTTGACAACCACAGGTGTAAGCTCTTAAAGAGGAAGTAAACCCTGATGGGTTTACTTCCAGTCTCCCTGCAAAGGTAAAGCATAATGGGCTACTATGCTTCGTATAGTAGCCCATTATGTGTCACTTACCTGACACAGGAGCCAGCGATGTCACCGCTGTAGCACGGAGCGTCCATCTTCTTCTGGGTATCGATGTTCCGGCCACTCACAGCGGCGGGGCAGCGATGACGTCACTCCCGCGCATGCGCACGGGAGCCGCCACTAATGGCATATTGCCGTTAGCAGCGGCATGCCCAGTGCGCAGTGCGACAGCGGTGCCTGTCTTTTTGTAAATATCTCCTAAACCGTGTAGGTTTAGGAGATATTTCTTGGACCTACAGGTAAGCCTTAATCTAGGCTTACCTGTAGGTCAAAGTGGTTTGTAATGCCCCGTACACACGACCAGACTTTTCGACATCAAAGGTCCGACGGAACGGTTCCGGCGGACCATTCGATCGTGTGTGGGCTGCAGTGGACTTTAGATTTGTAAAAATCCGACAGACTTTAGAAATGGAACATGTTTCAAATTTTTGGGCCGGAACTCCGCCGGACCCAGTTCCTACTGAGAAATCCGCTCGTGTGTATGCTAGTCCGACGGACAACGCTAGGGCAGCTATTGGCTACTGGCTATGAACTTCCTTATTCTAGTCCGGTCGTACGTCATCACGTTCGAATCCGTCGGACTTTGGTGTGATTGTGTGTGGTTCATTCGGAAAGTCCGTTCATTCGGAAAGTCCGTCGGAACTCCGCCAAAAGTCAGTCGGAAAGACCATCGGACCTAGTCCCTCGAAAAGTCCGGTCGTGTGTACGCGGCATAAGGGTTTACAACCACTTTAAAGGGGCCAATCTGCAGAGTTTAGGTACACACAGCAGATCTTCACCAGAGCACCCCTCAACAAATGATGGACTTTACTGATGAATGCACCGCAATGTGGCCCTTGGGCACACTTGACATAACGCAGCTGCCCAGGAATGAATCAGAGTGCGGTACAGGTCAAAGGTCAAGGTGGGCAGCCAACACATATCAAAGTCAGAACCAGAAATACAGGAATCCAGGAACCAACATGAACTGGAGCCCTGAGTTAGAAAACAAGCCTATCGCTCAGGCAGTGGGTGTTGGCATGAGCACAGCCAAATAGTGAGGTTTATTGACAGGCTTAGCAGGGAATGGCTGTCTAGGTGCTCCATCAACCAGGAGATAAAATCTAGACACACTTAGGCTTAATGTACACGGGACGTTTTTACAACCTCTCCTGAACGATTTAACTTGACAAACAGTAACCCACGTTTAAAACAATTGTTTTGCCGCGTTTACGTTTAGAAGCGTTTGAAAATAAAAATGATAGTCCCCTCTTGGAACGCCTTATTCTTCTGGGCTTAGTCTTTTCAGGTAATGAATTGTAATTTGATTTTTTTGACCGTCACTGGTGATGTTGGTGTGCCTTTGGCTAATTGTCAATACTCTATTCTAATTTAAGGGTACCCCGATAATACTCATACACTGAGGTTTCCCTTGAAGTACCCCAAATTTACTTCATTCTTCATCACTACTTTGGAAGTTATTGTCTTCTTTCCTCATATGTCAATAGAGACAGGCATTTTTTTTTTTTTTAAAACGCCTTTTATTTTCAACATTTAGTCGTTTAATTTTAGTTATATCTTATTGCTTTCAATTTGATAGATGGTCCCTTGGTGTTATCTCCTTAATTGATTTATCCCTCTCTATGGTACGATCAAGTTGATCAAATTTTATCCATTCACGCTTGGATTTTCATATTTCTATGGAATACACAGGCCAGGATTCAAATCAGTTTGTTGTCTACTCAGTATTTTGCCTAAGCTGTAATTTGTGAAATTTATACTGTTTTTTGTTTTCTTGGAGTTTTTCAATTGTGTTTCTTCTCATTATAGTGATTATATTTATGAGGTCTGATATTAAAGTTCTCCTGAAGAAGCCCTATTTGTATGGCAAAACATGTAGAGACTAATCAGTTTTGCATCCAGTTCTACAGTCAGGTCCATAAATATAGGGACATCAACACAATTCTAATCTTTTTGGCTCTATATTACCACCACAATGGATTTGAAATGAAACAAGATGTGCTTTAAAGTGGTTGTAAACCCTTACAACCAACTTTGACCTACAGGTAAGCCTAGATTAAGGCTTACCTGTAGGTCCAAGAAATATCTCCTAAACCTATATGGTTTAGGAGATATTTACCCGAAGACAGGCACCGCTGTCTACGGCGCATGCAGGCGCACTGGGCAGGCCGCAGATCGCAGCAATATGCCGCGAGTGTCGGCTCCCGTGCGCATGCGCTAGAGTGACGTTATCGCTGCTCCGGCAAATCACAGTGCCGGAGCAGCGAGACCCGGAAGTCACTCCGGGATCCATGGCAGCAGCGGACATGAAGGCGGAGGACCGCTTCGGGGGCTTCGTTCTCAGGTAAGTTATTCATAATGAGCTAGTATGCTATGCATACTAGCTCATTATGCCTTTGCCTTACAGGGTGTGTTTTTTTTTTTTTTAGCCTTTACTTCCTCTTTAAATGCAGACTTAATTTGAGGCTATTTACATCCAAATCAGGTGAACGGTGTAGGAATTACAACAGTTTGTATATGTGCCTCCCACTTTTTAAAGCGGGAGTCCACCGGGACTCCGCGTTTTTTTTTTTTTTTTTTTTAAAAGCCAGCAGATACAAATACTGCAGCTGCTGACTTTTAAATAGTGACACTTACCTGTCCAGCGCGCCCGCGATGTCGGCACCCGAAGCCGATCGCTCGCTCGGCTGCCGGGTCCCGCCGCCATCTTGGGTATGGGAATCAGGAAATGGAGCCTTTCGGCTTCATTTCCCGGTTCCCTACTGCGCATGCGCGAGCCGCGCGGCGCAATCCGGACGGTCCCCGCTGCCTCTGGAAGCTGTGTGTTTCCCAGCAGGCAGCGGGGCACTTGCTGAAGGGGGCGGGCGCTTGCGGAACGGGGGCGTAACCTACGCTCGTTCCGCAGAGAGCTAGCCCGGAAGTGGGTGCAGTTACCTGGATTATCCAGGTAACTGCACCCCCCTCCCCCCTGAAAGGTGCCGATTGTGGCGCCGGAGGGGGGGGGGGATTCCGATGAGCGGAGGTCCATTTTAGGGTGGACCTCCGCTTTAAGGGACCAAAAGTAATAGGACAATTGGCTGCTCAGCTGTTCCATGGCCAGGTGTGCTATTCCCTCATTATCCCATTTACAAGGTGCAGATAAAAGGTCCAAAGTTCATTTCAAGCGTGCTATTTGCATTTGGAATCTGTTGCCATCAACCACCCAAAGAGCTGTCACTATCAGTCAAGCAAGCCATCATTAGGCTGAAAAAACAAAACAAACCCATCGGAGAGATAGCAAAAACATTAGGTGTGGCCAAATCAACTGTTTGGAACATCCTTAAAAAGAAAGAACGCACCGGTGAGCTCAGCAACACCAAAAGACCCGGAAGACCACGGAAAACAACTGTGGTGGATGACCGAAGAATTCTTTCCCTGGTGAAGAAAACACCCTTCACAACAGTTGGCCAGATACACTCTCCAGGAGGTAGGTGTGTATGTGTGTCAAAGTCAACAATCAAGAGAAGACTTCACCAGAGTGAATACAGAGGGTTCACCACAAGATGCAAACCATTGGTGAGCCTCAAAAACAGGAAGGCCAGATTTGAGTTTGCCAAACAACATCTAAAAAAAGCCTTCACAGTTCTGGAACAACATCCTATGGACAGATGAGACCAAGATCAACTTGTACCAGAGTGATGGGAAGAGAAGAGTATGGATAAGGAAAGGAACTGCTCATGATCCAAAGCATACCACCTCATCAGTGAAGCATAATGGTGGTAGTGTCATGGTGTGGGCATGTATGGCTGCCAATGGAACTGGTTCTCTTGTATTTATTGATGATGTGACTGCCGACAAAAGCAGCAGGATGAAGTGTTTCGGGCAATATTATCTGCTCATATTCTGCAAAATGCTTCAGAACTCATTGGACGGCGCTTCACAGTGCAGATGGACAATGACCCGAAGCATACTGCAAAAGCAACCAAAGAGGTTTTTTTAAGGGAAAAAAGTGGAATGTTATGCAATGGCCAAGTCAATCACAAGACCCGAATCCGATTGAGCCTGCATTTCACTTGCAGAAGACAAAACTGAAGGGAAAATGCCCCAGGAACAAGCAGGAACTGAAGACAGTTGCAGTAGAGGCCTGGCAGAGCATCACCAGGGATGAAGCCCAACGTCTGGTGATGTCTATGCATTCCAGACTTCAGGCTGTAATTGACTGCTAAAGGATTTGCAACCAAGTATTAAAAAATGAAAGTTTGATGGATGATTGTTAATCTGTCCCATTACTTTTGGTCCCTTAAAAAGTGGGAGTCACATATACAAACTGTTGCAATTCCTACACCGTTCACCTGTTTGGATGTAAATACCCTCAAATTAAATCTGAAAGACTGCAGTTAAAGCACATCTTGTTTGTTTCATTTCATATCCATGGTGGTGTATAGAGCCAAAAAGATTATAACTATGTCAATGTCCCAATATTTATGGACCTGATTGTATGTATTTTGTGATTAATTCTTTGGAATGTTTATTTTTGCGCTTTAAAAGTCCCATAAAAATCTTTCCATATTTGTGTATTTATAAAGGGATGTGGCGCTATAAACTGTTTCATTATCCCAGCTCATAAACAAAAGTCCCTAGGAAAGTTCTTTGGCTCAAATTCTGGTCTGAGGACTAAGGCTTTAAAGACCACTGATCAGAAAATTGTATTAATTCAGCCACATTGGAGGTTTTCCAGCATGAACGGCCTAAGCTATGCTACAGAATCTCAATCGGATTTAAGTCCGGACTTTGACTAGACCACTCCAAAAACAGAATTTTTTTTTTTTTTTTTTTTTTTTTAACCATTAAGAGGTGGACTTGCTGGTGTGTTTCGGAACATTGTCCTGCTGCATAACCCAAATGTGCTTGAGCTCAGGAACTGATGGCCGGACATTCTCTTTCTGGATTTTCTGGTAGAAAGACGACTTCATGGTTCAGTTATGGAATCCAGATCCTGACGTTGCAAAGCAGCCACAGACCATCACACTACTACGTCTGACCGTTGGTATGATGTTCTTTTAATGAGATGCTGTGTTCGTTTTACGCCAGATGTAACGGGACGTAAACCTTCCAAAAAGTTCAACTTTTGTTTCATCAGTCCACGGAATATTTGCTCAAAAGTCTTGGGAATAATTAAGATATTTGGCAAATGTGAGACGAACCTTTGCGTTCTTTTTGGTCAGCAGTGGCTTTGGCCTTGGAACTCTCCCATGGATGCCTTTTTTGCCTAGTCTCTTTCTTATTGTTGAATAATGAACTTACCTGAGGCAAGAAAGGCCTGCCGTTCCTTAGATGTTGTTCTGGGTTCTTTTATGGCCTCCTGGATGAATCGTCGTGCTCTTGAAATAATTTTGGGAGGGCAGCCACTTCTGGAAATGTTCACCACTGTTATGTTTTTTTTCAATTTGTGGATAATGGCTCTCACCGTGGTTCGCTGGAGGCCCAAAGCCTTAGAAATGGTTTTGTAACCATTTCCAGATTGAGACGTGTTACATTGTTTCTCATCTGTTCTTGAATTTCTTGATAGTGACATGATGCGTTGCTTTTAGCATGCTTCGCTTTGTCAGACAGCTTCTATTTAAGTGATTTCTTGATTCAACGGGTCTGGCAGTAATCAGGCCTGGGTGTGGCAAGTGAAATTTAACTCGGCTTTCCAAAAATTGTGGTTAACCTCTTGCTGTCCAGCTCACGCAGATATGCTGCGTCAGGTTGGCTCTCCTGCGCAAACCGACGTACCTGTACATTGGTCTGTGCAAGGTGAATAGAGGGCACACACGTGCACACTGCAGAAGCATGCCAGTGGAATCGATGTCCGCCAGCGACCCGCGAACGTGGTGAGGAGAGGCAGAATGGGGAACTGCCTATGTCAGTGATGGCGAACCTTGGCACCCCAGATGTTTTGGAACTACATTTCCCATGATGCTCAAATACACTGTAGAGTGCATGAGCATCATGGGAAATGTAGTTCCAAAACATCTGGGGTGCCAAAGTTCGCCATCACTGGCCTATGTAAACAAGGCAATTCCACCCTTCTGCCAGATGACATGTCTGAGATCTTGTGTCCCCAGTGATCGTGAACAGTGATCTCTGTCACATTCCAGGCAGCCCATCCCCCCTACATTTAGAACACGCTGAGGGAACACACTTTAGCCCTTGATCGCACCCTAGCGTTAACTCCCATTGATCAGTGCATTTTATAGCACTGATCAATGTAACGTCACTGGAGCCTAAAAGGTGTCATTTGGGGTCAGATTTTCTGACACAATGTCGTAGTCCCATTAAAAATCACAGATCACGGCCATTACCAGTAAAAACAAAAAAAAATGAAAGTTCCCAAATATATCCCGTAGTTTATAGACGTGATAAATTTTGCACAAACCAATGAACATACACCTATTGGGACACAACCGATCACCGGCGGCTGTGTCCCAATCACATAAAGCTGCCGCCAGCTCTTCAGTGCCCACCTGTGCCACCAACAGTACACAACTGTGCAGCCTACCAGTGCCACCTATCAGTGTCCACAATCAGTGCCATCTATCAGTGGTACCTATCAGTGCCATCAGTGCCGCCTCATCAGCGCATATCAATTAAGTAAAAAAAATTAACTGTTTGCTAAATTTTACAACAAACTTTGAAACATGATTTATTTTTTTTAAATGTGCCATCTTTTTTTGTTTAGCAAAAAATAAAAATCCCAGCTGTGATTAAATACCACCAAAAGAAAAGCTCTATTTGTGTGAAAAAAAATTATAAAAATTAAATTTGGTTACAGTGTTGTATGACTGTGCAATTGTCATTCAAAGTGCGACAGTGCTGAAAGGTGAAAATTGGTCTGGGCAGGAGGGGGGTTTTAAGTACCCGTTAAGCAAGTAGTTAAAGGCCCGATTCACCCTTTGCAGTTTGCATTTTCCAGGTGCATTTTGAATTTTTCAATACACGTTTTTGATCCATTGAAGTCTGAAAAAAAAAAAAACAAAAAAAAAAAAACAAAAAAAAAAAAAAAAGTACCTGGCTTATTCCCTAAAATGTGTGAACTTGAACTGTGAACGTGACCCATAGAAAACCATGTTAAATCGACTATAGTGCATTTCTGCAAAACTGAAAACGCACTAAATGCATAGGTGTGAACCAGGCCTAAGTGTGACAAATATGCAAAAAAAAAAAAAAAAAAAATCAGGAAGGGGCAAATACAGCACTGTACATGTGTTGTCTCAGGTTTGCTGTCTGTGTCTCCACTGGGGAAATTCACCGTATTTGTCCTATTATCACCATGACAGAAATTGATAATTGTCACCAGAAAAAAAAATTTAATGAAAAAACTTTCAATACCTGCTCCAGTGACAACTAATGGCGCGTGCACGCGACCGGACTTTCCGTCAGAAAAGGTCAGACGGAATCATCTTATCGGATATTCCTATTGTGTGTGGGGCTTCATCTGACTTTTTTTTTTTTCCAAAAAAGTCTGACGGACCTAGAAATAGAACATGTTTTAAATCTTTCTGATGGAATCAATTCCTATCGGGAGAACCGTTCGTCTGTATGCTAGTCTGGACAGACCAAAAACGACGCAAGAGCAGACTATTGGCTACTGGCTATTGAACTTCCTTTTTCTAGTTCCGTCGTACGTCATCACATTCTAACGAACGACTTTGGTGTGATTGCGTAGGCAAGTCCGTTTCAGCGGAACTCCTTCGGAAAGACAGTCAGAGTTTATTCTGACGGAAAAAACTGTTGTGTGACGCGCAATTACCCTTTACTCTGGAGATGGCACCTCTTATTTTCCTGTTGTGTATCCAGGACAGAAAAGGTGAGAAAACTTCCCAGATGATCAGAGGCATAAAAGAAAGGGAAAAAAAAAAAAAAATGCCAGGCTATAGGGCCACTTTAAGGCTCCATGTACACTGAAGCTCATAAAGTGCCGTTTTCCGGGAGTTTTTTTTTTTTTTTTTAACAGCCCACAAACCTCCCCTCTATGTTATCCTGTGTGTTCATGCACACATGGACATTTTTGGATGTTTATCAGCAGTGGACTTCATGGACTGTTCTGAACGGCATAAAATCGCGTTCAGTAGTTGTTTTCTGACCACAAAAACGGCAAGCACTGATAAACTTCGAGAAACACTCAAAACGTGGCTAACGTTTTTGATCCATTGAAAAAAAAAAAAAGCAAAAAAAAAAAAAGCTAATAGTTGAAAGACTCACTGCAAGCTACTGGCGTTTTTAGAACGTTAATTTAACCTTCAGTGTGCATGGAGCCATAGGACCAATCCACACTGCCCCTCCATGAAATTGCAGAGCAGCCGAGCGATTCACTGCTGCAGTTGCTCTGCGTTGCCCCTGCACTAGGGGGCAACGTGACGCACGATTAAGCACATCGCACGGCTCCCTTTTTTTTGTGCTAATTTATTTCAAGTGTACAAAATGTACACTTCATTCACTGCAAAGTTGGGTGGTGTGATGCACTGCCTGACATTGCCATGCAGGTCTACATGTAAGCGCAGCGTTGGGCTGTGTTGCAGTGCGAATGCGACACATAATAGCAAACAATTGTTTTCCTACAGTGACAGACGGTTTATAATGGAGGTAAATGTCTGTCACCGCATATAGCGTGAATTACACAAGGGAGATATCAAAGGCTGAATTTTGTCTCTCACAGATACGGAAGGCCGTATAGTCTAGTGCAGAGATATGCAATTAGCGGACCTCCAGCTGTTGCAGAATTACAAGTCCCATGATGACAGCCACAAGACATGACACCCAGAGGAAGAGCATGATGGGACTTGTAGTTTTGCAACAGCTGGAGGTCCGCTAATTGCATATCCCTGGTCTAGTGTCTGAAAGTTCTGTTCGTGTCACTGATAATAACCATCAGGTTCTCAGAGTTCTATTATCAGTAATCCGGTATCGCAGAGTCTCCAAATGTTCTCAAAATAAACAGAACCACTTGATTTCCAAGAATTTTATTTTCCTGAGATAGATAAAATCCAAATCATGATACAATGAAGGGGATGGGTAAAATGCAGCAGGCGCCCCACACTCACTTCCTGTGTGCAGAGCGGTCCCTGCTGGGACTGGGGGGGTATGACACACAGGGGGTGACATAGGGGATGACATTAGCAGAAAGCAGTCATTCATTCAGCGGCTAATTATTGCAGTGCAGATCCATAAAGCAACATCCGGGAAGGTGCATAGCTCCCCACTCTGCAGCGGGGGGGGGGTGGGTGGGCTGGTCCGAGATACCAAACCACTATCATGCGGAAAGAAAAAAGGCCAAGCCTCACCAAGTCATTGGTTGTCCTCACCAGCAAAGAGAGAACGGGGCCATCTGCGCCCATAGGAGTGTGGCATAAAGGAGAGGTCAGGCATTTCAGTAAAGCCCCAAGTAGTCATGTGAGTAAAGTGCAATGGGACAACAAGAGTGACTAGGTCAACCGCCTCTATTTCAGTGGGAGACAACGGAAAATGACATTTGTACAAGTGGGAGACAACGGAAAATGACATTTGTACATCTGGAATTTCTCTGCTCCTGTGCGAGAAATATGGAAGCAGCAATCTAGACCTCCTGTAATATGCTAACCTTGACCTGGTAAAACACACAGGGGTTTCCTGATGGAGGTGAGAAAAACATTACATGTCTAAGGGCGGAGTACATCATTGTGGAATAAAAGACAATGAGGGCAGCACCTGGGTGGGGTACTGACAAGGTGTGCCTGTAGTGTAAGCTTACTGTATATAAGATAGGAGGACCAACTACGATGTGTGATAAAGATGAGCCATCCTCACACTGCCACAGGCTAAGGCTATGTTGTCTACCTGTCTTGAAGAATGATTAATCATGTTACCCTAGGGCACAGTTTGGGTGGTTAGGGTTTGGACCCGCAGCAGTACCCTAGGACGCAGCCGAATTGCTGTTGCCAGCCTCTAGGACATAGCCTTGGCTGTAGTTGTACTCTAGGATGTGATCTGGACTTGCTACCAAACTCTAGGGCAGTGGCCTCCAAACTCTGGCCCTTTGCTTTCCTCTATCCAACCCTTGGGGTACCATTTATTTCACTGAAAGGAGACACTATTTGCCCACTGACACCAACAATGGGCATAATTCCTGCCCTGACACCAACAATGAGGCACCGTTTTCCCCCCCCCCCCCCCCCCCAAGACCAAAGAAGGGACACCGTTTACTCCCACCGATGTCCCCCCGAAAGTCTGAAGGACCATAAACTGGCCCTTTGTTTAGAAAGTTTGGAGACCCCTGCTCTAGGGCATGGCCATGCAGTTGTACTCTAGGATAGGGTTTGGACATATACTGCACCCGTACCCTAGGACACCACCTGGACCTGTAGCCATACTCTAGAAAAGACCCCAGCTTGTAGTCATACTCTAGGACAGGGTTTGGACCTGTAGTCATACTCCTAGTATGACCCCAGCCTATAGTCATACTCTGGGATGGAATTTGGATCTGTAGCCATACTCAGGGGAATAACCCAACATGTAGGCGTACTCTAGGATGGAGTTTGGACCTGTAGCCATACTCAAGGAATGGCCCAACC